>NC_057797.1:541625169-541695545 GCF_018294505.1 Triticum aestivum | reverse complement strand
GGCGGGCAGCAGGCGCGGTGCAGGCCACGCGGGCTAGATCTGGGCCCGGTGGGCCGCGGTGGAGGTGGAGCGGCGGCGGACACGTCGCGCGCGGTGGTTGGCGCGCGGCGGCGGGCGGACATGTCCGGGCGGCGAGGGTGATTTATCCGGGCGTGAGGTGGAAGAGGACTAGGGTTTGCCTGCGAATTTCAGAGGGGGAGGAGTTTATATAGGTAGAGGAAGCTAGGAGAGTCCAAATGAGGTGCAGTTTTCAGCCACGCGATCATGATCGAACGATCGAGAGGATGGAGGAGGTTTAGGTGGGTTTTGGGCCAGTTTGAAAGGGTGTTGGGCTGCAACACACATGCGGCCTTTTCGGTCCCTCGGTTAACCGTTGGAGTATCAAACAAAGTCCAAATGGCACGAAACTTGACAGGCGGTCTACCGGTAGTAAACCAAGGCCGCATGACAAGTCTCGGTCCAATCCGATAACGTTTAACACCCGCACACGAAAAGAGGTAGAAAGGGACACCAGGTGACATAGGAGCGCCAGATTGCAAAACGGACAATTGGGAAAATGCTCGGATGCATGAGACGAACATGTATGCAAATGAAATGCACACGATGACATGATGTGAAAAGCATGACACTCAATAAATGACAAGGCAACACGCAAGCAATGACAAGGCAACAACAGCGAATAACCGGAGGACACCTGGCACATTGGTCATGGGGCGTTACACGTAATTAAGGCAGCTAACTGATGCGAAAAAAGATACGCTTTAAATCCGTGGAATCATTATTGACAAGGAGGGAGATGATTCGAGTGCACTTGTTTGACCGCCATGCCGGCGTGCGACCCAGACGGGACGGCACAGTCATAATTTCAGTTTCTCTAGTTTTCCACGGCAAGCTGGCGCGCTAAGCCATTATGCATTGAATTACGATGACCATCGCGCTACCTTCCGCCTATAAGTATTGTTTCCCGGCCTTCTCAGGTGCCACGTGACCCAACTTTCCATATCCTCATAAGTCTCCACCGGCCCGACGTCGCTCGCCACGTCCGCCATGCCCCCGCTCGTCCGCGGTAGGCGACGCCGGAGGCGGTCACCGCCGGAACTAGTGTTTGGGTTTTCACCAGAAGGCAGACAGAGGGAGGAGGCATTCTATCTATCTTTAGATGGCAATGCGGAGATCGAGGAGTTGTTGGAGCGTGACCGCATGGCGGAGGAGCAGGAGTTGTTGGAGCACGACCGCCTGGCGGAGGAGCAGCGTATCGCCGATTTGTGCCGCCAGCGGGACATGGAGCAGCAGCACACCGACGCTCTGAGTCGAGAGCAGAGCGCCTGCAACTGGGCCGACTACATGGAGGCTGGCGCCCGGCAAATAGCCCTGGAGGCTGTCGGGCATGCACGCGTTCGCGACGCCGATTTTTACTACCAGCTCGTCAAGTGGGTTTCCCGCTTAGAAGCCGAAGCTTCAGTGGACCATGCCGGCATGGAATGGGCCAACGCACACGAGCAACGCGCCCTATCGCACCTCTGGCAAGCCCGAGGCGAGGCGGAGGACGCTGGTGCCGGCGTTTAGCATGGACAGCAGATGGCGGCCGGCATCGTCTAGTTAGCTAAGAGTAAGTTAGTACTTGTACGCTACTAGAGTGTTAGTGGGAGTAGATAGTTAACTTGGCTATGATGGTTGTCAACGTGGAAGTTCAGTACTCTATATGTGGATCAAACCTGTTACTTTGCTCTGAATGTTGAACTTTCCGTTTGAACGTATGGAATGGGCTGTTATGTTTTTTAAATGGGTTGTATTTGTCCTCCACGGTTTAGAGGCTGACTTGGGGCCTAGCAAGTTGACGCATACACAATCAGGAGATGATTGTACGTGGAGAGGATGACAGCAGGGACCCGCCAAGGTAATGGCAGTACGCAAGCAAGTGCCTCCTTATTTCAAGCCAATAAAAAAATGCCTCCTCCTAGTGGATTTCTGACATCTGGGTCCCATGCCATTGTCAACGTAGTCAATAAACGAGAGAATAGCACAACGAGCGGCTGACACCAGGGACCCAGCAGCTCGCCCAGTTATTTTTGTTTTGGGCTAATTTGATAAATGCCATTCCAAATCTGGTGTATGTGAGAAATGCCACTGCAATTTCTAAACTTTGAAAAATGCCATTTCATGCCATTTCTAGTGGCATTTTTCAAAGTCTGGAGTGGCGTTTTTCAAAGTTTGCAAACTGCAGTTGCGTTTTTCAAAGTTTGCAAAAATTGCAGTGGCATTTTTCAAAGTTTGGAAATTGAAGTGGCATTTTTATGAATCCCCATAATTGGAGTGGCATTTATCTAATTTGTTTTTGAGACGGAAGCAGGGTGTCAACTGGGCTGTGCGAGACACTCTCGCCTGTCTAGACAACCTTTTCTTTTATGTTTACCACAGACCAGCCCAGTAGTTTTTTTTTCTTTTTGAAAATGGCTAGCCCAGTTCTTTTGTGATTTGTCAAGTAAGTCGCTTTGTCAGGCCTGTTGGGCTGCAAATCTTTCAAGACGAGGAGAGCTTCATTCGGCTGGCCGAGAAAATGGCCTATCAGTAATGAGAAATGGGCTGTACATTTTTAAAACACATCAAACCGACAATTATTTTCAAATATCTTTTTTTCATTTCGAGATTTTAAATTGCATTGATTTTTATGCGTGGACAATTTATTGGATTTTATATTGATATACATTTATTTTTAAAATCAGTCTGAATGTGACTCGAAATTTCGGGATTAAAAACAGTTCAGACCGCACCGACATATGCAAAATTTCGTATAATTTTTTAACCGTGGCCACAATATGGGCTGTAATGCTAACATAAAGAATATGGGCTCCAAAAAACCCATAAGAATTAGCAAATGAGCTGTAAATTATTTGAAATAATGGCAGATGGGCTGTATGCTATTTTCCATAGATGGCATGTATACTATTGGATGTCCATCCAACGGCCGTCGTGCTTCTTCAATCTCTGCTCTTCCTGCTCCAGCCGCTCAAATAAGCGTCGACGGGACTGCCTGCTGCCTCCTCCCCACGGCTGGCTGTGCTGCCGCGCAGGCCTCACCGCCCCACCGTACTCCCATCGCTGGCCTAGCCATCCCTCTACTCACCCATACCTGATGTTATTCTCCCGCGACGGCAGACGAACCAGTAAACACTTGTACAGTCGTACTCCCCTTCACGTGGGAAACAAAAACAACGGCCGAGTCTTCCCTGCCTCCGTGTCGTTCCCTTCCTAGGCCTCATCGTCGTCCACTGCCCTGGTGCTTTTGGCGTGGCGTGGTCAGCGTGGTCAACGACGGACATGCATCTGAAGTGGACTGTACATGGAGAGGCTGACAGTTGGGTCCACGACCGCACGCAAGGTATTGCCTCCTTATTACGCGCAAAATAATGATTTCCTCCACCTGACATCTGAGACCCACCGAAACGGCCTCTGTATTTTGCGAAAAAAATGTTACCGCCGCTGACAGCTCGGACCCACCAGCTATATCTTCGCACGCAAGGAAGTGCCTCCTTATTACCCACAAAAATATGAATACTCCCCTGCTAGCTGGGACCCAGTATAGTGGGCCTACTAAGTTGACAGGGACGAAGGGCTTTGTCAACTTAGTCAATATGCAGGATTCTAGCTCGACTGACCGTACGATGTCCATCCAACCGCCGTAGTGCTTCTTCAACCTCTGGTCTTCTTGCTCCAGCCGCCCAAAGCAGCGCCGGTCGTGCCGCCTGCTCCTGCCTCACGTGGCCGGCTGTGCTGCCGTGGAGGCCTCACCGCCCCCATACTATTCCCACCGCTGGCCAGGCCATCCCTCCACTCCACTCACCCACACCCCCTGTTATTCTGCGGCAACAGCAGCGCAGCCGAACCAGTGAACCCTCGTACTCCTCTCCGCGTGGGCATCCACTGCCGCATCTTCCCCGGCTCCGTGTCGTCCCCTTCCTACACCTCGCCGCCGTCCACCGCCGTGGTGCTGTCGGCGCGGCGTGGTCAATGTGGTCAACGACCGAATTCCATCGGAAGAATACTGTACGTGGAGAGGCTGACAGCTGGGTCCAAGACAGCCGCAAGGAAGTGCATCCTTATTACTCGGAAAATAATTATTCCTCCACCTGATAGTAGAGACCCACCGGACACCCACCAGTATATCGTGAAAAAAAACGTTTGCCCCTGACTGCTGGGACCCACCCGATGGGCCACCGTATTTCGCGAAGTAAACATTCACCCTGCTGTCAGCTCGGACCCACCGGAAGTGCTTCCTTATTACGCACAAAAAATGAATACCCCTCTGCTAGCTGGGACCCACCTTGGTGGGAGGCTGACATTTGGGCCTACTAAGTTGACGGGGACGGAGGGCTTTGTCAACTTAGTCAATATGCATGATTCTAGCTCCAGTGACCGTATGATGTCCATCCAACGGCCGTAGTGCTTCTTCAACCTCTGGTCTTCTTGCTCCAGCCGCCCAAACCAGCGCCACCGTGCCTCGTGCTCCTGCCTCCCGTGGTCGGCTGCGATGCGGCGGAGGCCTCACCGCCCCCTACTACTCCCACCGCTGGCCAGGCCATCCCTCTACTAACCCACACCCCATGTTATTCTGCGGCGATGGCAGCCTCACACCGCAGCGAACCAGTGAACCCTCGTACTCCTCTACGCATGGGCATCCACTGTCGCGTCTTCCCCGGCTCTGCGTCGTACCCTTCCTAGGCCTCGCCGTCGTCCATCTCCCTGGTGCTCTCGGTGCGGCGTGGTCAACATGGTCAAGGAACGTCTTCCATCGGACGTGGAATGTACGTGGAGAGGCTGACAGCTGGGTCCACGGCCGCAGCAAGGAAGTGCCTCCTTATTATGTGCAAAATAATTATTCCTCCACCTGACAGCGGGGACCCACCAGACGGGCCACCGTATTTTGCGAAAAATACATTTGCCCCTAACTGCTGGGACCCACCAGCTACATCTTCGCACGCAAGGAAGTGCCTGACAGTCGGGACCCACCTGGTCGAAGTGTACGTAGCGTTGTTATTCTGGTCGCGAACGTGTACGTACATACTCGTCGATGTAGAGGCGTGCACGTGTCATAGTAGAGGCGCGCACGTGTCGTAGTAGAGGCATGCACATAGCATGTACACGTACGTACATCGGCCAGGGTTGCAAGAAAGAAAATACGGCCACGTATGTGTACATACGGGCGGGGTCTCTAACGCCTACTCGCGCATACGTACGGCCAGGGCTCGTGTACATGGCTGGGTCGGAATGGAGAAACAGCGTCGTCGTCGTGTTCATGGGGAGGCAACGGAATGCGTCGTGTTCATGGGGAGGCAACGAAACGCGTGGGAGTCAACCGGCTGGGACGGAATAGAATGCGTGGTCGTGTTCATCGGGAGGGCTTGGATGGAATAGGCGATGGAAACGAGGCCTGGCGTACCGCAAAACGGAGGAAACAGCCATGTGTTTGACCGGCCACATTCGAAACGGGATCCTGTTCATCGGCAGGGGTCTGGCGTACCGCAAAACAGAGGAAATGGACCTCCTACGATCGAAACGGGGGTCCTGTTGATCGGGAGGAGTGTGGCGTACCGCAAAACGGATGAAACGGACTTGTGTTGGAGCGCTACGGTCGAAACATGGGTCCTGTTCATCAGGAGGGGTGTGGCGTACCGCAAAACGGGACTCCACGGGATACTGTTCATCTCCACCGTCGACCCCCTCCAGCCTCTACAAGCTACTGTTCATCCACCGTCGACCTCCTCCAGCCTCCACCTGCGACTGTTCATCCACGGGCTCCTGTTCATCCAGCCTCCACCGCGCGCTACTCCACCGGCTACTGTTCAACCAGCCCTCTCCACGGGCTCCTGTTCAACCACCCCTCCACGGGCTACTGTTCATCCTGCCCTCCACCGTCTACTGTTCATCCTGCCCTCCACGGGGTCCTATTCATCCAGCCCCAAGCGGCTCGATCGATCGGGGTCCTGTTCATCCAGAGGCAACACCACGGCGTCCTGTTCATCTACCCCCACCGGGAACTGTTCATCCAAACCCCCCGCAATGCCCACTGTTCATCCAGAGGCAGCATCGATCGGCTTCAGTTAGCAACAGTAGCGAAGGAATTACTCAATCGGGTTCAGTTAACAGCCATCGATCGATCGCTCGGGTTCAGTAACGCGTAGCCTGCAGTGCAATCGCTCGGGTTCAGTTAGAGCCCAACGCCTCGCTCGGGTTTAGTTAGAGCCAACGCCTCACACACACGCGCGTATGTGTACGAGAGAAGCGCGCATCGCTCGGCCCTCGACCTCCCACCGTAACCTGGAACTCCCCGAAATTTTTCCTCCCCCTCGCTTCTACCATGGTTTTTTCCGTCATGGACGACCCAAAGAATGTCATGTAGCTGCGTCTCCGGCCCACCCAGGACGAAAAGCCCATTTTCTGTCATGATTTTTTGTCATAGAAGTAGGAGCCCACCACATCTATGATGATACCAGGTTTTGTCACAATTATCGTCATAGAAGTGTCATATGTATGACAGAAAAAAAAATCGTTCGGCCCAAAATGTCACGAATGTGTCTTTTTTTGTAGTGAATACGAGTACACCGTCATGTCCTTCGGTTTAACCAATGCCCCAGCCACTTTCTCTCGGTTAATGAACTCTATCTTCATGGAGTATTTGGATAAATTCGCCGTGGTATACCTTGACGACATACTCATCTACTCCAAGAACGAGGAAGAACATGCCGAACATCTAAGGCTGGTATTGACGAAACTTCGAGAGCATTGCCTTTATGCCAAATTCTCCAAGTGTGAATTTTGGTTGCCAGAAGTGACCTATCTAGGCCATGTAATCTCTGGTAAGGGTATTGCTGTCAATCCCGAGCGAGTTCAAGCCGTCCTTGATTGGACTCCACCTGAAACGGTCAAGCAAGTTCGGAGCTTCCTTGGCTTAGCGAGCTATTGTCGCCGTTTCGTCGAGAATTTATCCAAGGTTGCTAAACCTCTAACGGAACTCCTCAAGAAAGATAAAAAGTTCGAGTGGACCCCACAGTGCGAGTTCAGCTTTCAGGAACTGAAAAGATGCCTGACATCTGCCCCCGTACTGGTACCACCAGATTTCTCCAAGGACTTTATTATCTATTGCGACGCCTCGCGACAAGGACTAGGTTGCATACTCATGCAAGATCGTCAGGTAATTGCCTATGCTTCACGGCAATTACACCCACATGAGGTAAACTATCCCACACATGATCTAGAGCTTGCAGCTGTAGTCCATGCACTTAAAACTTGGCGACATTACCTTCTCGGTAATCATTGCGAGATCTTCACCGATCACCAAAGTATGAAATACATCTTCACCCAACCGGATTTAAATCTCAGGCAAAGACGTTGGGTCGAGTTGATCACGGATTATGACTTAGGAATAACTTACACCCCGGGCAAAGCCAATGGCATGGCTGATGCGCTAAGTCGTAAATCTTATTGTAACAACCTGATGTTACAACAAAGTCAACCACTTCTCCATGAGGAATTTCGTAAGCTTAACCTTCACATAGTTCCTCGAGGATTCCTATCCACCCTGTTGGCGAAGCCTAACCTTACGGATCAAATCATAGCTGCCCAGAAGCGTGATAAGGGCATATACCAGATTAAGGAAAACATCGCTAGTGGAGTTGCTAAATGTTTTTCCATGGATGAGCGAGGTGTTGTCTTCTTCGAGAACCGCTTGGTGGTTCCCAAGAAACAACATCTACGTCAGTTGATTCTTAAGGAAGCTCATGAATCCCCTCTCACCATTCATCCCGGTAGTACTAAAATGTATCAAGACCTACGCTAGAGGTTTTGGTGGACTAGGATGAAGAGAGAAATTGCTCAATACATTGCTAGTTGCGACGTCTGTCGTCATGTTAAAGTAGAGCATCAACGGCCTGCTGGCACCCTTCAACCTTTGGCTATTCCTGAATGGAAATGGGATAAAATCAGTATGGATTTCATTACCGGGTTTCACAGGACCAAGAGAGGGAATAATTCTATCTTCGTCGTTATCGATCGTCTTTCCAAAGTAGCCCACTTCCTACCTGTTCCTGAGAGTATCACCGCTAGCCAGCTAGCTGACTTATACATCTCCGAATAGTGTCTCTTCATGGTGTCCCATTGGAAATTAACTCGGACCGTGGGAGTCCCTTCACCTCTCGATTTTGGGAAAGTTTCCAAAATACATAGGGACTCATCTCTCCTTTAGCACCGCCTTCCACCCCCAATCAAGTGGTCAAGTAGAACGAGTCAATCAAATTCTGGAGGATATGCTCTGAGCTTCAGTCATCTCTTTTGGTATGGATTGGGAGAAATGCCTTCCATTCGTGGAGTTCGCTTATAACAATAGTTATCAAGCTAGCTTGGGCAAAGCTCCTTTCGAAGTTCTCTATGGACGGAAATGTCGAACGCCTCTTAACTGGTCAGAAACCGGGGAAAGACAACTCTTTGGCCCAGATATGATTCAGGAAGCAGAAGAGCAGGTTCGCGTTATTCGTGAGAAATTGAAACAGCCCAATCTCGTCAAAAGAGCCAATATGAAGTTGGCGAGAAGGCTTACCTTCGGGTTACTTCTTTAAAGGGAACCCATCGTTTCGGTATCAAAGGCAAATTGGCTCCTCATTACATTGGACCCTTTCGCATTCTTGCCAAACGAGGAGAAGTTGCCTATCAATTGGAACTACCTCCGCACCTTTCCAGAGTTCACGATGTCTTCCATGTTTCTCAACTCAGGCGTTGCTTCGCGGATCCTATCCGTGGACTGGACCACGAAACACTTGATCTCCAAGATAATCTCACATATCGGGAATATCCCGTTCGTATCCTTGATCAAGCCGAGCGTACCACTCGATGCCATAACATCAAGTTTCTCAAGGTTCAATGGTCACACCACTCTGAGAAAGAAGCCACTTGCGAAAGGGAGGATCGTCTTCGACTTGAGTACCCCACCTTCTTTCCAACGGATTCTAAATCTCGGGACGAGATTCTTTTAAGTGGGGGTGAGTTGTCACACCCTAGCTAGTTCATGCATTAGAGTGTTGCATCATGTCTACTCTTCCAGAAAATTGAAATGGAGATGACAGAACCCCGAGCACCCCCCTGGAAACAACTAGGGTTTACTAAAATTATTTTTAATGAATCTGAAATGCCCTTCTAAAAAGTCCACCCTTTTTGTTTTAGGGTAGAACCTCTCACGAAAATGGGTTCACATTTTTCTAGGACACCTAAGGTCATTGGATTAAATCATTGCCTATTTGCATTTGGGCATTTAAATGCTATATAATATTTTGAATGCCCAAATAATTCTGGAAATAAGTGTGGGCTGTTGGAAATAATCTAAATGGAGCTCCTGATTATTTTTAGGATTTTTGAAGATGCCTAAGTATTTTTAATAAATCCACACAGTTACAGAAAAAATAGAAAACAGAAATTAAAAGAGAGGGAGGGAACTTACCTGGCCGCAGCCCACCAACCGGCCCACCTGGCGGCCCAGCGCTGTGCTGGCCCATGCCAGCCAGCTGCTTCGTCCCCGCTAGGTAGGCACAAAGGTGACGCCAGTGAGTGCGAGCTCTCCACGGCACCACCTGCTTGCCGCCCGCACCCCTCGACACCTGGGCAAGCCCCACGTCGCCGCCCCGACCCCGTGGACACCTCACTCGCTCCCTGCATCTCTCCCTCACTCTCCCGCACCATGGCCGACGCTGCCGCACCCACGCCACCATGAAACTTGTGTCCGCCATCGTCCCCTTGCCGTGCTGCCGTGCCCAACAGCTTCGCCGTCGTCGTCTCCGTCGAGCAGCCCGAGCCCCGAGCGCTCGCGCGCCCTGCTTCGTCCTCTTCGAGCTCGACTTCACCGAGCACCGCCGCAGATCCCCTTCGCCGTCACCGCCATAACAGCTCGTCCCCGGCCGTGCCGTCTGCTCCTACGTGATCGCCGTGAGCTCCTGTACCTCCCCATCCTCTCCGTTCTCTCTCTCGAGCACCGTAGCGACTGCACGAAGCATCACCGCACGCACCGGCGCCGAGCTCATCGCCGACGTGACTCCGGTCACCCTCCGGCCACAATACCGTGTCTAACACACTCACCGCACTCGCAGGAACCCGTAGCACCACTCCACGTGCCTCGCCGTGCCCCATAGCCTCGGGTTCGACCTCACTCGAGCTCCGACAGCCGCACAGCTCGTCGCCGGCGACGTTTCCGGCCACCCCAAGCTCCACCACTGCCACCAAATGACGCGGTTCGTTCCCAGCTACGCGTAGATGGTCTCCGCCATCCATTTGGTTACCGGAGCACGAAACCCGCACTGCCCCGCCGCGTATGGCCTCGCCGGCAGCTAAACGCCGGCGTGTTTGACCCCGTTTGACCCTGGTTGACCCTGTGTGGGCCCAGGTTGACTCCCCACTGAGTCTATGACAAGTGGGGCCGCTCTGCTAATTAACTTAGATTAGCACTAACTAAATTTAGTTAGTTTAAATAACTACTGACACGGGGGTCCCACTGGTCAGGTTTGACCTGGACCGGCTCCGTTGACTGCTGACGTCACCATGACGCAATGCTGATGCGTTAATTCTATTACTGGAATTATTCTTATACAAGAAATTCCAGAAAATACTAAAAAATTCATAACTTTCAATCTGTAATTCCAAATGCACTTATATGACTTACTAACATAAGCTTCCATTTGACCCTTTGATTCAAATAGACTCAAACCAACTTGTTTCACAATGCATTTGCCAGGACACCTCATATTGCCATATCATAGCATGCATCATATTGTTGCATATTGCCATGTGATGATTGTGTTATGTGGTGTCTTTCATGGTAGGTTCTGCCTCCGAGGATATTCACGAGTATCCAATTGAAGGGCAGTACCCTACTACTACTACTCCATCAGGCAAGCAGCCCCATTGATCATATCGATACAATCCCATGTTCTCGCTCCTGCTCTCATTTACTGCATTTAAGACAACAATGTTTCAAACTGCTATGTGCTGCAGTAGTTGAACCCTTATCCTCTGCATGACCTGTAATTGCCATAGTAACTAGATGAAACCCACTAGCATGTGTAGGAGTTGATTGAGCCATGTATGTGTTTCCTACCTTGCTATGCCTGCTATGCTTAGAGTTGTATCAGGTCTGGTTCATCTGGGTGATGGGCTAGAGTGACATGATTACGTTGGTAATGTGAGGGATGTGTTGAACATGTTTTGGTAAAGGTATCGATGAGAGGCCATGTAGGAGTACATGGTGGGTTGTTTCATTGAGGCTGTCCCTAAGAACTGAGATCTGTATGCGTGATTTAAGATTCAGCTGCTACCACACATTGGGCCCTGAAATATGACCCCGCTCGACTTACTAATCCCTCTCGTCCTATGTCCAGGAGTTGCAACTAGTTTCTGGTGTTTATAGGTTATGTGTTGGCAGCCGTGCGTAGCGCTGACCCCATGGGTGGGCTATGATGCGGTAGATACACCGTGGCACGGTGTACCGAGTTGCCCATTTGGTGTCTCGGGAACCCTGCACACATCATTTGGGGTCGTTGAGGACATCCCGACCGGATTTCCTTGCAGATGGAACCCGAATAGGCGATAAACCTGAACTAGAGACTTGTGTGGTTAGTCAGGTCGTGGTCTACACCCACGTCGGCTTTCGCTTGAAGTCTGCCGAGCACATGTCGTGTGCAGACGCTAAGTGGTGGAAACATGTGTGATGAAGTGCACCCCTGTAGGGTATAAAACTATTCGAATAGCTGCGTCCGCGGTAAAGGACTACTTGGTCGCTTATACAGTTCATAGACAAGTTAATGGTTACTACTAAAAGACTCAAGATAAGTGTGAGTACCGAGGATGGCCCTCTGGTAGGATGACGAGGGAGGATCCATGGTGGAGTATTGTGTTGGTGTTTAGTGGACTCGTGTGCGAAAACTATTTTACAAGTGGTGTCTCGTAGGATAGCTTAGCCAAGAGTCAAAGCTAGCTTGCTGCAATAACTCCACCACCTTCTTGAGAATGAGCATGTATAGTAGGATCTGTTGTAAGACTTGCTGAGTACCTTTGTAGTCATGTTGCTTTAATTACTGTTTTCAGATGACAACACCGCCCCTTCCGACAGGTTTTACGTAGACCTCGACGTCGATGAGTGACTTGCCACCCAGGTGGTGATTTTGGCCATGGAGGGCCCTATGTAGATAGACAGGCTTCGTCAAGCCTTCTTTCTTTCTAGTATCTATACTCAGACTAGTTTGCTTCCACATGTGCTTGTATGCTTGTATGACTTGAGTGTCGGGTCATGTGACCCCTACCTGTATGAACATGTTATGTATGGCTCTCCGGAGCCTTTAAATAAAGTACTTTGAGTTGTAGAGTTTTGTTGTGATGCCATGTTGTATTTACACATATCGAGCATATTGTGCGTATTGTTCAAATGCTTGGTATGTGTGGGATCCGACAATCTAGTTGTTTATCCTTGGCAGCCTCTCTTATGGGGAAATGTAGTCTAGTGCTTCCACAAGCCATAGTAGTCCGCTACAGCCTAGTTCACCGGAGTCCTGCTAGCCCAGCACTACTGCTCAGGACAGTTGACTGGACGGCATGTGCTTCACTTCATTCTTGTGTCTGTCCCTTCGGGGAAATGTCACGCGCTGACATCCGGAGTCCTGCCTAGCCTGCTACAGCCCGGGTTCCCGGAGTCCTATTAGCCCAGTGTTACAGCCCGGATTCACATGCTGGTGACCGACATGCTCGATGTGATTCATGTATGCCTGTCCCCATAGGTTAGTGCCGCTTTGGGTTCACGACTAGCCATGTCGGCCCGGGTTCTCTATCATATGGATGCTAGCGACACTATCATATACGTGAGCCAAAAGGTGCAAATGGTCCCGGGCCATGGTAAGGCGACACCCGTGGGAATACCGTGCGTGAGGCCGGATATGAGGTGTTACCGGCTAGATCGATGTGACTTGAAATCGGGGCCCTGACAGTAATCATGTACTGGAAGTCATGTTACTAGACCATGATGAACTTGCAAACTACGAGGAAGCGATTATGAGCCCAGATTCCGCAAAATGGCTTGAGGCCATGAAATCTGAGATGGGATCCATGTATGAGAACAAAGTATGGACTTTGGTGGACTTTCCCAATGATTGGCAAGCCATAGAGAATAAATGGATCTTCAAGAGGAAGATGAACGCTGATAGTAGTGTTACTATCTACAAAGCTCGAATTGTCGAAAAACAGTTTTTGACATGTTTAAGGTGTCGACTAGGATGAGATATTCTCATTGGTAGCGATGCTTAAGTCTGTCCGAATCGTGTTAGCAAATTGACACATTTTATGAAATCTGGCAAATGGATATCAAAACTACATTCCTTAATGGATTTCTTAAAGAAGAGTTGTATATGATGCAACCAGAAGGTTTTGTCAATCCTAAAGTGCTAACAAAATGTGCAAGCTCTAGCGATCCATCTATGGACTGGTGCAAGCATCTCGGAGTTGGAATATACACTTTGATAAGTTGATCAAAGCATATAGTTTTATAAAGACTTGCCGTGAAGCATGTATTTACAAGAAAGTGAGTGGGAGCACTACAACCTTTCTAATAAGTATATGTGAATGACATATTGTTGATCAAATATGATGTAGAATTTTCTGGAAAGCATAAAGGAGTGTTTGAAAGGGGGTTTTCAAAGAAAGACCTCGGTGAAGCTGCTTACACATTGAGCATTAAGATCTATAGAGATAGATCAAGACGCTGGATAAGATTTTTCAATGAGTACATACTTTGACAAGATTTTGAAGTAGTTCAAAATGGAACAATCAAAGAAGGAGTTCTTGCCTATGTTGCAAGGTGTAAAGTTGAGTAAGACTCAAAACACAACCACGACAAAAAATAGAAAGAGAATGAAAAGTCATTCCCTATGCCTCAGTCATAGGTTCTATAAACTATGCTATGCTATGTACCAGACCTATTGTATACCTTAGCATGATTTTGGCAAGGGAGTACAATAGTAATCTAGGAGTAGATCACTGGACAGCGGTCAAAATTATCCTTAGAGGACTAAGGAAATATTTCTCGGTTATGGATGTGATAAAAGAGTTCGTCGTAAAGAGTTACGTTGATGCAAGCTTTTGACACCGATCTAGATGACTCTGAGTCTCAATCTAGATACATATTGAAAGTGGGAGCAATTAGCTAGAGTAGTTCCGTGCAGAGCATTGTAGACATAGAAAATTTGCAAAATACATAAGGCTCTGAATGTGGCAGACCCGTTGACTAAACTTCTCTCACAAGCAAAACATGATCACTCTTTGGGTGTTAATCACAAAGCGATGTGAACTAGATTATTGACTCTAGTAAACCCTTTGGGTATTAGTCACATGGAGACGTGAACTAATCACATAAAGATGTGAACTATTGGTGTGAAATCGCATGACGATGTGAACTAGGTTATTGACTCTAGTGCAAGTGGGAGGCTGAAGGAAATATGCCCTAGAGGCAATAATAAAGTTGTTATTTATTTTTCCTTATATCATGATAAATGTTTATTATTGATGCTAGAATTGTATTGACCGGAAACTTAGTACATGTGTGAATATATAGACAAACAGAGTGTCACTAATATGTCTCTACTTGACTAGCTCGTTAATCAAAATGGTTAAGTTTCCTAGCCATAGACATGAGTTGTCATTTGATGAACGGGGTCACATCATTAGAGGATGATGTGATTGACTTGACCCATCCGTTAGCTTAGCACTATGATCGTTTAGCTTGTTGCTATTGCTTTCTTCATAACTTATACATGTTCCTATGACTATGAGATTATGCAACTCCCGAATACCGGAGGAACACTCAGTGTGCTATCAAACGTCACAACATAACTGGGTGATTATTAAGATGCTCTACAGGTGTCTCTGATTGTATTTGTTGAGTTGGTATAGATTGAGATTAGGATTTGTCACTCCGATTATCAGAGAGGTATCTCTGGGCCCTCTCGGTAATGCACATCACTATAAGCCTTGCAAGATTTTCAAGCAATGTAACTAATGAGTTACTTACGGGATGATGCATTACGGAACGAGTAAAGAGACTTGCCGGTAACAAGGTATGATGATACCGACGATCGAATCTCGAGGAAGTAACATACCGATGACAAAGGGAACAACGTATGTTGTTATGCTGTTTGACCGATAAAGATCTTCATAGAATATGTAGGAACCAATATGAGCATCCAGGTTCCGCTGTTGTTTATTGACCGGAGATGAGTCTCGGTCATGTCTACATAGTTCTCGAACCCGTAGGGTCCGCACACTTAACGTTCGATGACGATCGATATTATGAGTTTATGTGATTTGATGTGCCGAAGGTTGTTCGGAGTCCCGGATGTGATCACGGAAATGATGAGGAGTCCTGAAATGGTCAAGACATGAAGACTGATATATTGGAAGGTTATGTTTGGACACCGGAAAGGTTTCGGACTAGTTCGGGCATTTTTCAGAGTACCGGGGGGTTACCGGAACCCCCCGGGGACTTAATGGGCCTACATGGGCTTTAGTGCAAGAGAGAGGAGGCGCCAAGAGGAAGGGGTGCCCCCCCCAAGCCCAATCTGAATTGGGGAGGGGGCCAGCACCCCTTTCCTTCTTCCCCTCTTCCCCTTCCTTCCCCCTCCTAGTTGGACTAGGAAAGGGGGGAAACCTACTCCTAGTGGGAGTAGGCATCCCCCATTGGGGGCGCACCATGAGGCCGGCCGGCCCCCTCCTCCCCTCCTTTATATACGGGGGAGGGGGCACCCCATAGACACACAAGTTGATCTCTTAGCCGTGTGCGGTGCCCCCTCCACATATTTCCACCTCGGTCATATTGTCATAGTGCTTAGGCGAAGCCCTGCGTTGGTAACTTCATCATCACCGTCACCACGCCGTCATGCTGACGAAACTTTCCCTCGGCCTCAGCTGGATCTAGAGTTCGAGGGACGTCACTGAGCTGAACGTGTGTAGATCGCGGAGGTGTCGTGCGTTTGGTACTTGATCGGTTGGATCGCGAAGACGTTCGACTACATCAACCGCGTTACTTAACGCTTCTGCTTTTGTTCTACGAGGGTGCGTGGACACACTCTGCCCACTCGTTGCTATGCTTCTCCTAGGTAGATCTTGCGTGATCGTACGATTTTTTTTTGAAATACTACATTACCCAATAGTTGTCCTTTCTTAAAGTTTGGGGCTGCAATGCTTATGTGAAAAAACATCAACCTGATAAGCTCGAACCCAAATCGGAGAAATATGTCTTCATAGGATACCCAAAGGAGACTGTTGGGTACACCTTCTATCACAGATCCGAAGGCAAGATATTCATTGCTAAGAATGGATCCTCTATAGAGAAGGAGTTTCTCTCGAAAGAAGTGAGTGGGAGGAAAGTAGGACTTGATGAGGTAATTTTACCTTCTCCCGAATTGGAAAGTAGTCCACAGAAATTAGTTTTAGTGATTCCTACACCAATTAGTGAGGAAGCTAATTATGATGATCATGAAACTTCGGGTCAAGTTACTACTGAACCTCGTAGGTCAGCCAGAGTAAGATCTGCACCAGAGTGGTATGGTAATCATGTTCTGGAGGTCATGTTACTTGACCATGATGAACCTACGAACTATGAGGAAGCGATGCTGAGCCCAGATTCTACGAAATGGCTTGAGGCCATGAAATCTGAGATGGGATCCATGTATGAGAACAAAGTGTGGACTTTGGTTGACTAGCCCGATGATCAGCAAGCATAGAGAATAAATGGATCTTCAAGAATAAGACTGACGCTGAATGTAATATTACTGTCTACAATGATGTACTTGTTGCGAAAGGTTTTCGACAAGTTCAAAGTTGACTACTGAGGGAGTCCTAGATTAGGGGTTATCCGGACAGCCGGACTATATCCTTTGGCCGGACTGTTGGACTATGAAGATGCAAGATTGAGATTTCGTCCCGTGTCCGGATGGGACTCTCCTTGGCGTGGAAGGCAAGCTTGGCAATACGGATATGTAGATCTCCTTAATTGTAACCGACTCTGTGTAACCCTAGCCCCCTTCGGTGTCTATATAAACCGGAGGGTTTAGTCCGTAGGACCAAGAACAACAATCATACCATAGGCTAGCTTCTAGGGTTTAGCCTCTCTGATCTCGTGGTAGATCAACTCTTGTACTACTCATATCATCAAGAACAATTCAGTAGGATGTAGGGTATTACCTCCATCAAGAGGGCCCGAACCTGGGTAAACATCGTGTCCCCCGTCTCCTGTTACCATCCGCCTAGACGCACAGCTCGTCGTAAACGGTTACGTCGATGTAAGCTTTGACACTGATCCGAATGACTCTAAGTCACAAACCAAATACGTGATACGTCCATTTTGCATCATGCTTTTATATCGATATTTATTGCATTATGGACTGTTATTTCACTTTATGTCACAATACTTATGGCTATTCTCTCTTATTTTACAAGTTTTACATAAGGAGGGAGAATGCCGGCAGCTAGAATTCTGGGTTGGAAAAGGAGCAAATATTAGAGACCTTTTCTGCGCAACTCCAAAAGTCCTGAAACTCCATGGAATGTCTTAAAATAATAAAGAAAAATCCTCGCCAAAGATGAAGGCCAAGGGGGCCACACCCTTATCACGAGGGTGGGGGGCGCCCCCCTAGGGCACACCGCCCTACCTCGTGGGCCCCCTGGTGGCTCTCCGACGCCCATCTTCTCCTATATGAAGTCTTTCGATGAGAAAAAAATAGGAAGGAACTTTTTGGGACGAGAATCCGCCGCCATGAGGCGGAACCTTGGCGGATCCAATCTAGAGCTCCGGCAGAGCTGTTCTGCGGGGTATACTTCCCTTCTGGAGGGGGAAATCATCACCATCGTCATCACCAACGCTCCTCTCATTGGGGCAGGGCAATCTCCATCAACATCTTCACCAACACCATCTCATCTCCAAACCCTAGTTCATCTCTTGTATCCAATTCTTGTCTCAAAGTCCGGGATTGGTGCTAGTAGGTTGCTTGTAGTGTTGATTACTCCTTGTAGTTGATGCTAGTTGGTTTATTTGGTGGAAGATCATATGTTCAGATCCTATATGCATATTATTACCCCTCTGATTATGAACATGAATATGCTTTGTGAGTAATTACGTTCGTTCCTGAGGACAAGGGAGAAGTCTTGCTATGACTAGTCATGTGGTATTCATTTGATATTTTGATAAGATGTATGTTGTCTAGCCTCTAGTGGTGTTATGTGAACGTAGACTACATAACACTTCACCATTATTTGGGCCTAGAGGAAGGCATCGGGAAGTAATAAGTAGATGATGGGTTGCTAGAGTGACAGAAGCTTAAACCCTAGTTTATGCGTTGCTTCGTAAGGGGCTGATTTGGATCCATATGTTTCATGCTATGGTTAGGTTTACCTTAATACTTTTGTTGTAGTTGCGGATGCTTGCAATAGAGGTTAATCATAAGTGGGATGCTTGTTCAAGTAAGAACAACACCCAAGCACCGGTTCACCCACATATCAAATTATCAAAGTATCAAACGTGAATCATATGAACGTGATGAAAACTAGCTTGACGATATTCCCATGTGTCCTCGGGAGTGCTTTTCCTATTATAAGAGTTTGTTCTGGCTTGTCCTTTGCTACAAAAGGATTGGGCCACCTTGCTGCACTTTATTTACTTTTGTTATAGGTTGCTCGTTACAACCTATCTTATCACAAAACTATCTGTTACCACTTATTTCAGTACTTGCAGAGAATACCTTGCTAAAAACCTCTTATCATTTCCTTCTGCTCCTCGTTGGGTTCGACACTCTTACTTATCGAAAGGACTACGATAGATCCCCTATACTTGTGGGTCATCAAGACTCTTTTCTGGCGCAGTCGCCGGGGAGTGTAGCGCCTTTGGTAGGTGGAATTTGGTAAGGAAAAAATTATATAGTGTACTGAAATTTACTGTCACTTGTTACTATGGAAAGTAATTCTCTGAGGGGCTTGTTCGGGGTATCTTCACCCCGTACAGTAGAGCAAAGAGTTGCTCCTCAACCTAGTGAACCTATTGAAAATGAAACTCCTTTTAAATTTCCTTCGGGTATGATGGAAAAACTGCTAGCTAACCCTTTTACAGGAGATGGAACAAAGCATCCTGATGAGCACTTAATATATGTGGATGAAGTTTGTGGATTATTTAAGCTTGCAGGTATACCCGATGATGTTGCTAAGATGAAGGTCTTCCCTATATCTTTTAAGGGAGACGCATTGATATGGTATAGGCTATGTGATGATATGAGATCATGGGACTATAAAAGATTCAAGCTGGAATTTCATCAAAAGTATTACCCTATGCATCTTGTTCATCGTGATCGCAATTATATATATAATTTCTAGCCTCGCAAAGGAGAAAGCATCGCTCAAGCTTGGGGGAGGCTTAAATCAATGTTATATTCATGCCCCAATCATGAGCTCCCAAGAAAAATAATTATGCAAAGTTTTTATGCTTGGCTTTCTGATAACAATCGCACCATGCTCGATACTTCTTTTGCTGGCTCTTTTATGATGAAGACTATTGAATTCAGATGGAATTTATTGGATAGAATTAAACGCAACTCTGAAGATTGGGACCTCGACGAAGGTAAGGAGTCAGGTATGACACCTAAGTTTTATTGTGTTAAATCTTTTATGGACACCGATATTTTCCGTAAGTTTGGCACTAAATATGGACTTGACTCTGAGATAGTAGCTTCTTTCTGTGAATCTTTTGCTACTTATGTTGATCTCCCTAAGGAGAAGTGGTTTAAATATCATCCTCCCATAGAAGTAAAAGTAGCTGCACCTATTAAAGTTGAAGAAAAGATTGTCACTTATAAAGATCCTATTGTTCCTACTTCTTATATTGAGAAACCACCTTTCCCTATTAGAATAAAGGATCATGCTAAAGCTTCAACCGTTGTTCGTAAAAGCAATATTAGAACTTATACACCTCCTGAGCAAGTTAAAGTATAACCTCATATTGCTATTGTTAAAGATCTCTTGTCTGATAATATTGATTGGCATGTTATTCAGTTCGAAGGTGAAACTGCTAGAATTGCTAAACCTTGTGCTAAAGATAAACATAGACCTGTGGTAGGCGTGCCTGTTATTTCTGTTAAAATAGCAGATCATTGTTATCATGGCTTATGTGATATGGGTGCTAGTGCTAGTGTTATACCTCATGACTTATACAAAGAAATTAAGAATGAAATTGCACCTGTTGAGTTAGAAGATATTGATGTTACTATTAAACTTGCCAATAGAGATACTATTTCACCAATTGGAATTGTTAGAGATGTTGAAGTCTTGTGTGGGAAAACTAAATATCCTGCTGATTTTCTTGTTCTTACTTCTCCGCAAGATAGCTTTTGTCCATTATATTTGGTAGACCCTTTTTAAATACTGTCAATGTTACCATAGATTGCACTAAGAATATTGTTACTGTTGGCTTGGATGATATGGTTCATGAGTTTAATTTCTCTAAATTTAGTAAACAACATCATGAGGAAGAATTGCCTAGTAAGGATGAAATTATTGGTCTTGCTTCTATTGCCGTACCTCCTAGTGATCCTTTAGAACACTATTTGCTAGACCATGAAAATGATATGTTCATGAATGAAAGAAGGGAAATAGATGAAGTATTCTTTAAACAGGAACCTATGCTGCAACACAATTTTCCTGTTGAAATCTTAGGGGATCCTCCTCCACCTAAGGGTGATCCCATGTTTGAGCTTAAACCTTTGCCTGATAATCTTAAATATGCTTATCTTGATGAAAAGAAGATATATCCTGTTATTATTAGTGCTAACCTTTCAGAGCATGAAGAAGAAAGATTATTGAAAACTCTGAAGAAGCATTGTGCTGCTATTGGATATACTCTTGATGATCTTGAGGGCATTAGTCCCACTCTATGTCAACATAAAATAAATTTGGAAGCAGATGCCAAACTAGTTCGTGATCCTCAACGATGTCTGAATCCTAAAATGAAAGAAGTGGTAAGAAAAGAAATACTAAAGCTTCTGGAGGCAGGTATAATCTAGCCCATTGCTGATAGTGAGTGGGTAAGTCCTGTCAATTGTGTTCCTAAGAAGGGAGGTATTACTGTTGTTTCTAATGATAAAGATGAATTGATTCCACAAAGAATTATAATAGGTTATAGGATGGTAATTGATTTCCGCAAATTAAATAAAGCTACTAAGAAAGATCATTACCCCTTACCTTTTATTAATCAAATGCTAGAAAAATTATGCAAACATACACACTATTGCTTTCTAGATGGTTATTCTGGTTTCTCTCAAATACCTATGTCGGCTAGAGATCAATCAAAGACTACTTTTACATGCCCTTTTGGTACTTTTGCTTATAGACGTATGCCTTTTGGTTTATGTAATGCACCTGCTACCTTTCAAAGATGCATGATGGCTATATTCTCTGACTTTTGTGAAAATATTTGTGAGGTTTTCATGGACGACTTTTTCGTCTATGGTTCCTCTTTTGATGATTGCTTGAGCCATCTTGATCGAGTTTTCCAGAGATGTGAAGAAACTAATCCTGTCTTGAATTTGGAAAAGTGCCACTTTATGGTTAATGAAGGTATTGTCTTGGGGCACAAAGTTTCTGAAAGAGCTATTGAAGTTGATAAAGCCAAGGTTGATGCTATTGAAAAGATGCCATGTCCCAAGGACATCAAAGGTATAAGAAGTTTCCTTGGTCACGTTGGATTTTACAGGAGGTTCATTAAGGACTTCTCAAAAAAAATTTGGCCTGTGATTGATTTATTGCAAAAAGACATACCATTTGTCTTTGATGATGATTGTGTAGAAGCATTTGAAATACTTAAGAAAGCATTAGTCTCTGCACCTGTTGTTCAGCCACCTGATTGGAATTTACCCTTTGAAATTATGTGTGATGCTAGTGATTATGTTGTAGGTGTTGTTCTAGGGCAAAGAGTTGATAAGAAATTAAATGTTATTCACTATGCTAGTAAGACTCTAGACAATGCTCAAAGGAATTATGCTACTACCGAAAAAGAACTTTTAGCAGTTGTATTTGCTTGTGATAAGTTCAGATCTTATATTGTTGATTCTAAAGTTACTATCCAAACTGATCATGCTGCTATTAAATATATTATGGAAAAGAAAGATGCTAAACCTAGACTTATTAGATGGGTTCTCTTGCTACAAGAATTTGATTTGCATATTGTGGATAGAAAGGGAGCTGAGAACCCTGTTGCAGACAACCTGTCTAGGTTAGAAAATATTCTTGATGACCCGCTACCTATTAATGACAGCTTTCCTGATGAACAATTAAATGTTATAAGTACTTCTCGTAGTACTTCATGGTATGCTGATTATGATAATTATATTGTTGCTAAGTTTATACCACCTAGCTTCACATACCAGCAAAAGAAAAAGTGTTTCTATGATTTAAGACATTACTTTTGGGATGACCCACATCTTTATAAAGAAGGAGTAGATGGTGTTATTAGATGTTGTGTACCTAAGCATGAACAGGAATAGATCCTACGCAAGTGTCATTCCGAGTCTTATGGAGGACACCACGCTGGAGATAGAACTGCACATAAGGTAATGCAATCTGGTTTTTATTGGCCTACTCTCTTCAAGGATGCCCGTAAGTTTGTCTTGTCTTGTGATGAATGTTGAAGAATTGGTAATATTAGTAGACGTCAAGAAATGCCTATGAATTATTCTCTCGTAATTGAACCATTTGATGTTTGGGGCTTTGATTATATGGGACCCTTTCCTGCCTCTAATGGATACACACATATTTTAGTTGTTGTTGATTACGTTACTAAGTGGGTAGAAGCTATTCCAAGTAGTAGTGCTGATCATAACACTTTTATTAAAATGCTTAAGGAAGTTATTTTTCCGAGGTTTGGAGTCCCTAGATATTTAATGACTGATGGTGGTTCACACTTTATTCATGGTGCTTTCCGTAAAATGCTTGCTAAATATGATGTTAATCATAGAATTGCATCTCCTTATCACCCACAGTCTAGGGGTTTAGTAGAGTTGAGCAATAGGGAGCTCAAATTAATTATGCAAAAGACTGGTAATAGGTCTAGAAAGAATTGGTCCAAGAAACTTGATGATGCATTATGGGCTTATAGAACTGCATATAAAAATCCTATGGGTATGTCTCTGTATAAAATGGTTTATGGAAAAGCATGTCACTTACCTCTGGAACTAGAACATAAGGCATATTGGGCTATTAAAGAGCTTAACTATGATTTTAAACTTGCCGGTGAAAAGAGGTTATTTGATATTTGCTCACTTGATGAATGGAGAACCCAAGCTTATGAAAATGCCAAGTTGTTTAAAGAAAAAGTTAAAAGATGGCATGACAAAAGGATACAAAAGCGTGAGTTTAATGTAGGTGATTATGTATTTCTATACAACTCTCATTTAAGATTTTTTGCAGGAAAACTTCTCTCTAAATGGGAAGGCCCCTATGTTATCGAAGAGTGTGCCATAAAAATCAACAACTTCGAGGGCACAAATCTGAAGGTGGTAAACGGTCAAAGAATTAAACATTATATCTCAGGTAATCCCATAAATGTTGAAACCAATATTATTGAAACCGTAACCCCGGAGGAATACATAAGGGACACTTTTCGGAACGTTTCAGACCCCAAAAAGGAATAGGTATGTGGTACGGTAAGTAAACCGAGTCCAAAACAATTTTTAAGGCAATATTTCTCCGTTTTGGAATAATTAGAAAAATAGAAAAATAAGTAGCAGTCCGGGAAGGACACGAGGGGCCCATGAGGGTGGTGGGCGCCCCCCCCCCCCACCTCGTGAGCACCTCGTGTGCCTTCCGGACTCTGTTTTCTTGCACGTTACGTATTTTGGCCGGTAAAAATTCATTATATATTCTCCCAAAGATTTTGACTCCCATATCACGCAAACTTCCTCTGTTTTTGTATTCGAGCTGTTGCTGCTACAGACTAGAGAAAGATGTCTTCTCAAGAGTCAATCGGGGAGAGCCGGGTATCTAATCCGGCACCGGAACTAAGGGCAAACAGCGACGCTGACCACTTTGGGCCAGCAACGGAGGAGGAGATGGAGGCTGACTTGATGAGGGTAGATGCCATGGAGGATCAAGAAGTCACCTCTCGCTTCCGAGCCAGATTCACGATGGGGGAACCACAAATCTCAGCCATTCCAAACTCAGTTATCCCTTCCAATGTTAGATTTCTTTCTTATGAAAATATGAAGAGGAGTGTCACTTGTTGTCCCGCGGCAATGCAACACCCTTGGGTGCAAGGAGCTTTAGCTGTCATAGGAAATATTCGTAAGGAAATAATGGACCTCAAACATCAAGTCAATAAGCCCGAGGAGGAGAATCGCATCCTGAGGGGAATCGTCGCCAAGAATATTACACCGACAACGAAGAAGGAGACATAATCACATGGGTATGGGCACTCCCCTTGGCAACTGCCAAGCTTGGGGGAGATGCCCCGGTATCGTATTGTATCACAATCACAACTCCTATCTTTACTATTTTTCTTAGCTCGATCCTACTAGTAGTATCTTGATCTAGTAGAATAAAGTTTATGGCATGATCTAGTTTTGAGTTTTGCTTTATGATCTCTCTATGTAATCGAGTCCGTGAGCTATATATAATAAACATTAGTGTTGAGTCAAGGGCTTGATTATTTTGCCATGATCTTGGGTGAATAAAAGAAAAGAGAAAAAGAATAAAAAGAAACAAAAAGTTCATATTGATCTTATTGAGAGTAATGACTTCACATAGAAAGAGTATGATGATTAAAAGTTGTTGGGAGTTGGCAGACATAGCTTTGGTCATTGTTGCAATTAATAGGAAGTAATAAGGAAAGACAGGTTTTCACATATAGATATATTATCATTGACATCCTTTATGATTGGGAGCACTCATTAAAATATGACATGCTAAAGAGTTGATGTTGGACAAGTAAGACAACATAATGAGTTATGTATTTCTTATATTTGAGATAAAGTATGTTGTCATGGATCCTCTAACTTGTTGAGCTTGCTTTTCCCCCTCATGCTAGCCAAATTCTCAGCACCAAGTAGAAATACTACTTGTGCTTCCAAATACCCTTAAACCAGTTTTGCCATGAGAGTCCACCATATCTACCTATGGATTGAGTAAGATCCTTCAAGTAAGTTGTCATCGGTGCAAAGCAATAAAAATTGCTCTAAATATGTATGATTGATTGGTGTGGGATAAATAAGCTTATATGATCTTGTGATGTGGAAGTAATAAAAGCGACGGACTGCATAATAAAGGTTCATATCACAAGGGGCAATATAAAGTGACGTTCTTTCGCATTGAGATTTTATATATCCAACCATAAAAGCGCATGGCAACCTCTGCTTCCCTCTGCGAAGGGCCTACCCTTTATTATTATCTTCTACCTTATGCAAGAGTCATGGTGATTTTCACTGTTTCTTTTTCATTTTATCCTTTGGCAAGCTCAGCATGTTGGAAAGAACATGATATATATATCTAATTGGATGTAGGGGAGCATTAACCATTATTGTTGACATTACCCTTGAGGTAAAAGGTTGTGGGGCAAAACTATAAGCCCCTATCTTTCTCTGTGTCCGATTAAAACTCCGTAACCACAAGTATCACGTGAGTGTTAGCAATTATGGAGGACTAAATGATAGTTGAGTATGTGGACTTGCTTTTTAGCTCTGACATAGACTCCTTCTGATGTTATGATAAATTGCAATTGCTTCAATGACTAAGATTATAGTTTGTCGGAGCCCAATAAGGTTTATGATTTATACTTTTGCATTGTGAATAGATCATCACTTGAACATAAGTAATCATATGACAAAAGCTATATATGTTGCTGCTATGAGAATAATCATGATGCCTTCATGTCCGTATTTTATTTTTATCGACGCCTCTACCACTAAACATGAGGACATATTTATTGTTATCGGCTTTCGCTTGAGGACAAGCGAGGTCTAAGCTTGGGGAGTTGATACGTCCATTTGGCATCATGCTTTTATATCGATATTTATTGCATTATGGACTGTTATTTCACTTTATGTCACAATACTTATGGCTATTCTCTCTTATTTTACAAGGTTTACATAAGGAGGGAGAATGCCGGCAGCAAGAATTCTGGGTTGGAAAAGGAGCAAATATTAGAGACCTATTCTGCGCAACTCCAAAAGTCCTGAAACCCCACGGAACGTCTTAAAATAAATAAATAAAAATCCTCGCCAAAGATGAAGGCCAGGGGGCCCACACCCTTCTCACGAGGGTGGGGGCGCCCCCCTAGGGTGCGCCCCCCTACCTCGTGGGCCCCCTAGTGGCTCTCCGACGCCCATCTTCTCCTATATGAAGTCTTTCGATGAGAAAAAAATAGGAAGGAACTTTTCGGGACGAGACTCCGCCGCCACGAGACGAAACCTTGGCGGATCCAATCTAGAGCTCCGGCAGAGCTGTTCTGCCGGGGATACTTCCCTCCGGGAGCGGGAAATCATCACCATCGTCATCACCAACGCTCCTCTCATCGGGAGAGCGCAATCTCCATCAACATTTTCACCAACACCATCTCATCTCCAAACCCTAGTTCATCTCTTGTATCCAATTCTTGTCTCAAAGTCTGGGATTGGTGCTAGTAGGTTGCTAGTAGTGTTGATTACTCCTTGTAGTTGATGCTAGTTGGTTTATTTGGTGGAAGATCATATGTTCAGATCCTATATGCATATTATTACCCCTCTGATTATGAACATGAATATGCTTTGTGAGTAATTACGTTCGTTCCTGAGGACAAGGGAGAAGTCTTGCTATGAGTAGTCATGTGAATTTGGTATTCGTTTGATATTTTGATGAGATGTATGTTGTCTAGCCTCTAGTGGTGTTATGTGAACGTCGACTACATAACACTTCACCATTATTTGGGCCTATAGGAAGGCATTGGGAAGTAATAAGTAGATGATGGGTTGCTAGAGTGATAGAAGCTTAAACCCTAGTTTATGTGTTGCTTCGTAAGGGGCTGATTTGGATCCATATGTTTCATGCTATGGTTAGGTTTAACTTAATACTTTTGTTGTAGTTGTGGATGCTTGCAATAGAGGTTAATCATAAGTGGGATGCTTGTTCAAGTATGAACAACACCCAAGCACTGGTCCACCCACATATCAAATTATCAAAGTTTCGAACGCAAATCATATGAACGTGATGAAAACTAGCTTGACGATATTCCCATGTGTCCTCAGGAGCCCTTTTCCTATTATAAGAGTTTGTTCTGGCTTGTCCTTTGCTACAAAAGGATTGGGCCACCTTGCTGCACTGTATTTACTTTTGTTACTTGTTGCTCGTTACAACCTATCTTATCACAAAACTATCTGTTAACACTTATTTCAGTACTTGCAGAGAATACCTTGCTAAAAACCGCTTATCATTTCCTTCTGCTCCTCGTTGGGTTCGACACTCTTACTTATCAAAAGGACTACGATAGATCCCCTATACTTGTGGGTCATTAATACGTATTTTTATTGAATGGTGGAGCTGTCAGTTGGTGCATTTCTAAGCAGAGCGTCGTGGCTTGATCTACGTGTGAAGCAGAATATATAGCGGCTTCGGAAGCAGAAAATGAAGGAGTTCATATCCGATCTAGGTGTAATACCTAGTGCATCAGGTCCAATGAAAACTTTTGTGACAATACTGGTGCAATTGCCTTGGCAAAGGAATTTAGATTTCACAGGAGAACCAAGCACATCAAGAGACGCTTCAATTCCATCCATGACCAAGTCAAGGAGGGAGACATAGAGATTTGCAAGATACATACGGATCTGAATGTTGCAGACACATTGACTAAGCCTCTCTCACGAGCAAAACATGATCAGCACCAAGACCCCATGGGTGTTAGAATCATTACTATGTAATCTAGATTATTGACTCTAGTGCAAGTGGGAGACTGAAGGAAATATGCCCTAGAGGCAATAATAAGTTGTTATTTATATTTCCTTATATCATGATAAATCTTTATTATTCATGCTAGAATTGTATTAACCGGAAACTTAGTACATGTGTGAATACATAGACAAACAGAGTGTCCCTACTTTGCCTCTACTTGACTAGCCGTTAATCAAAGATGGTTAAGTTTCCTAGCCATGGACATGTGTTGTCATTTTATGAACGAGATCACATCATTAGAGAATGATGTGATGGACAAGAGCCATCCATTATCTTAGCACTATGATCGTTTAGTTTATTGCTATTGCTTTCTTCATGACTTCTACATGTTCCTATGACTATGAGATTATGCAACTCCCGAATACCGTAGGAACACCTTGTGTGCTATCAAACGTCACAACGTAACTGGTTTATTATAAAGATTCTCTACAGGTGTCTCCGATGGTGTTTTTTTAGTTGGCATGGATCGAGATTAGGATTTTTCAATCCGTGTTTTGGAGAGGTATCTCTGGGCCCTCTCGGTAATGCTCATAACTATAAGCCTTGCAAGCAAAGTGACTAATGAGTTAGTTGCGGGATGATGCATTACGGAAATGAGTAAAGAAACTTGCCGGTAACGAGATTGAACTAGGTATGATGATACCGATGATCGAATCTCGGGCAAGTAACATACCGATGAAAAAGGGAACAACGTATGTTGTTATGCAGTTTGACCAATAAAGATCTTCGTAGAATATTTGGGAGCCAATATGAGCATCCAGGTTCCGCTATTGGTTATTGACCGAAGATGAGTCTCGGTCATGTCTACATAGTTCTCGAACCCGTAGGGTCCACATGCTTAACGTTCGATGACGATCGGTATTATGAGTTTACGTGTTTTGATGTACCGAAGGTAGTTTAGAGTATCGGATGAGATCATGGACATTACGAGGAGTCTCGAAATGGTCGAGACATCAAGATTGATATATTGGAAGACTATATTCGGACATCGGAATAGTTCCGAGGTGTATTGGGTATTTTTTGGAGTACTAGGGGGTTACCAGAACCCCCCGGGGGGTTATTGGGCCTCATGGGCCTATTGGTGGAAGAGAGGAGGCAGGCCAAGGTAGGGTGCATGCCCCCCTAGCCCAAACCGAATTGGACTAGGGGGGCCGGCCCCCTTTCCTTCTCCTCCCTCACCTCCCCCCTTCTCCTTGTTGGAATAGGAAAGGGGGTCGAATCCTACTTGGAGTAGGATTGCCCCCCCGTGGCGCGCCTCCTCCCCTTGGCCGGCCTGCTCATCCCGCCCCCCTTTATATACGTGGGAGGGGGGCTCCCCAAAGGGACACCAAAGTTTCTCTTAGCCATGTGCAGTGCCCCCCTCCACAGAAACACACCTCGGTCATATCGTTGTAGTGCTTGGGCGATGCCCTGCGCCCGTAACTTCATCATCATCGCCACCACGTCGTCATGCTGACGAAACTCTCCCTCGGCCTCAACTGGATCAAGAGTTCGAGGGACGTCATCGATCTAAATGTGTGCAAATCACAGAGGTGCCATGTGTTCGGTACTTGATCGGTTGGATCGTGAAGACGTTCGACTACATCAACCACGTTACTTAATGCTTCCTCTTTCGGTCTAAGAGGGTACGTAGACACACTATCCCCTCTCGTTGCTATGCATCTCCTAGATAGATCTTGCGTGATCATAGGAAATTTTTGGAAATATTGCGTTCCCAAACAAAAACTCCATATGAGATACTCACCGGTAACAAGCCCAACCTCAAGTACTTTTGGGTGTTCAGGTGTAAGTGTTTCGTTCTCAAGAAAGGTGTTCGTTTGTCTAAATTTGAGGCTAGAGCTCATGAGGGCGTATTTGTTGGTTATGATACAAACTCTCATGCTTACCGTGTCCTCAATAAGTCCATGGGACCTATTGAGGAAACATGTAACGTGGACTTTGATGAGAATAACGGCTCCCAAGTGGAGCAAAGTGGTACTTGTGATGTAGGTGATGAAATTCCTCCCCAAGCCATAAGAAGAATGGGTGTTGGTTTTATCCTACCCATTGAGGAACCCCTTGTGGCCGAAGGAGAAGGACAATGTTCCACTCAAGTGGAACCATCACCAACCCAAGACCCACACGCTTTCGAAGAACAAAGTGAAGGCCCTCAACCTCATGAACAAGATCAAGGGCAAGATCAACCTCAAGATGGTGTTGAACCTCCAAGTGATGCCCAAGGTCAAGTTCTCACCTCCGAGCAAGCTCAAGATCAAGAACGAGCTCAAGACGACGCTCAAGATGATCAAGTTACCGCTCCTCAACTCACTCCTCAGGAGGAATTGGAGTGTCGTGCCGCCAAGACTGCATCCAAGCTCACTACCAAGGGTCATCTCATGACGAATGTGCTTGGAATCTTAAGAAAGGGGGTAAGCAATCAGAGACAATTAGCAAACTATTGTGAACATCACGCGTTTGTTTCTTGTGTTGAACCCTGATACGTCCATTTTGCATCATGCTTTTATATCGATATTTATTGCATTATGGGCTGTTATTACACATTATGTCACAATACTTATGCCTCTTCTCTCTTATTTTACAAGGTTTATATGAAGAGGGAGAATGCCGGCAGCTGGGATTCTAGGCCGGAAAAGGAGCAAATATTAGAGACCTATTCTGCACAGCTCCAAAAGTCCTGAAACTTCATGAAAGTCCTTTTTGGAATTAATAAAAAATACTGAGCGGAGAAAGTTCCAGAGGGGGGCCACCCCCTGGCCACAAGGGTGGGGGCGCGCCCTACCCCCTGGGCGCACCCCCCTGCCTGGTGGGCCCCCTAGTGGCCCTCCGATGCCCATCTTCTGCTATATGAGGTCTTTCGTCCGAGAAAAAATCATAAGCTAGCTCACGAGACAAAACTCCGCCACCACGAGGCGGAACCTTGGCGGAACCAATCTAGGGCTTCGATGGAGCTGTTCTACCGGGGAAACTTTCCTCCGGGAGGGGGAAATCATCACCGTCGTCATCACCAACGATCCTCTCATCGGGAGGGGGTCAATCTCCATCAACATCTTCACCAGCACCATCTCCTCTCAAACCCTAGTTCATCTCTTGTATCCAATCTTTGTATCCAAACCTCAGATTGGTACCTATGGGTTGCTAGTAGTGTTGATTACTCCTTGTAGTTGATGCTAGTTGGTTTACTTGGTGGAACATCATATGTTCAGATCCAATATGCATATTAATACCCCTCTAATTATGAACATGAATATGCTTTGTGAGTAGTTACGTTTGTTCCTGACAACATGGGAGAAGTCTTGCTATTAGTAGTCATGTGAATTTGGTATTTGTTCGATATTTTGATGAGATGTATGTTGTCATCCCTCTAGTGGTGTCATGTGAGCGTCGACTACATGACACTTCACCATTGTTTGGGCCTAGAGGGAGGCATTGGGAAGTAATAAGTAGATGATGGGTTGCTAGAGTGACAGAAGCTTAAACCCTAGTTTATGCGTTGCTTCGTAAGGGGCTGATTTGGATCCATATGTTTCATGCTATGGTTAGGTTCACCTTAATACTTATGTTGTAGTTGCGGATGCTTGCAATGGGGGTTAATCATAAGTGGGATGCTTGTCCAAGTAAGGACAGTAGCAAAGCACCGGTCCACCCACATACCAAATTATCAAAGTACCGAACATGAATCATATGAACGTGATGAAAACTAGCTTGACGATAATTCCCATGTGTCCTCGGGGCGTTTTCCTTCATATAAGAGTTTGTCCAGGCTTCTCCTTTGCTATAAAAAGGATTGGGCCATCTTGCTGCACCTTATTTACTTTTATTACTTGCTACTCGTTACAAATTACCTTATCACAAAACTATCTATTACCGATAATTTCAGTGCTTGCAGAGAATACCTTACTGAAAACTGCTTATCATTTCCTTCTGCTCCTCGTTGGGTTCGACACTCTTACTTATCGAAAAGGCTACAATAGATCCCCTACACTTGTGGGTCATCAAGACTCTTTTCTGGCGCCGTTGCTGGGGAGTGAAGCGCCTTTGGTAGGTGGAATTTGGTAAGGAAAAATTTATATAGTGTGCTGAAATTTACTGTCACTTGTTACTATGGAACATAATTCTTTGAGGGGCTTGTTTGGGGTATCTTCACCCCGACCAGTAGAGCAAAGAGTTGCTCCTCAACCTACTGAACCTACTGAAAATGTTTACTTTGAAATTCCTTCGGGTATGATAGAGAAACTGCTAGCTAATCCTTTTGTAGGAGATGGAACATTGCATCCCGATTTACACTTAATCTATGTGGATGAAGTTTGTGGATTATTTAAGCTTGCAGGTATGCCCGAGGATGTCATCAAGAAGAAGGTCTTCCCTTTATCTTTGAAGGGAGAGGCATTGACATGGTATAGGCTATGTGATGATATGTGATCATGGGACTACAAGTGATTGAAATTGGAATTTCATCACAAGTTTTATCCTATGCATCTTGTTCATCGTGATCGTAATTATATATATAATTTTTGTCCTCGCGAAGGAGAAAGCATTGCTCAAGCTTGGGGGAGGCTTAAGTAAATGTTATATTCATGCCCCAATCATGATCTCTCAAAAGAAATGATTATTCAAAAAATTTATGCTCGGCTTTCTCTCAGTAATCGCTCCATGCTCGATACTTCTTGTACTGGATCTTTTATGATGAAGACTATTGAACTCAAATGGGATTTAATGGAAAGAATTAAACGCAACTCTAAAGATTGGGACCTCGACGAAGGTAAGGATTCAGGTATAAAACCTAAGTTTGATTGTGTTAAATCTTTTATGGATACTGATGCTTTTCGTGAATTTAGCACTAAATATGGACTTGACTCTAAGATAGTAGCTTCTTTCTGTGAATCCTTTGCTACTCATGTTGGTCTCCCTAAGGATAAGTGGTTCAAATATAATCCTCCCATTGAAGTAAAAGTAGTTGCACCTATTAAAGTTGAAGAAAAGACTGTCACTTATGATGATCCTGTTGTTCCTCCTGCTTATATTGAGAAACCACCTTTCCCTGTTAGAACAAAGAATCATGCTAAAGCTTCAACTATGGTCAACAAAAGTAATATTAAGACACCTAAACCCCCTGAGCAAATTAAAGTTGAACCTAGTATTGCTATGGTTAAAGATCTCTTGGCCGATAATATTGATGGGCATGTTATTTACTTCTGCAATGAAGCTGCTAGAATTGCTAGACCTGATGCTAAAAATAAACATACACCTGTTGTAGGCATGCCTGTTATTTCTGTTAAAATAGGAGAACATTGTTATCATGGCTTATGTGGTATGGGTGCTAGTGCAAGTGCAATACCTCATTCCTTATACAAAGAAATTATGCATGATATTGCACCTGCTGAGATAGAAGATATCAATGTTACCATTAAACTCGCCAATAGAGATACTATTTCACCGATTGGGATTGTTAGAGATGTTGAAGTCTTGTGTGGGAAGGTTAAATATCCTGCTGATTTTCTTGTTCTTGGTTCCCCACAAGATAGCTTTTGTCCCATCATATTTGGTAGACCCTTCTTGAATACTGTTAATGCTAAGATAGACTGCAATAAGGATAATGTTTCCGTTGGTTTAGGGGATATGTCTCATGAGTTAGTAGACAACCCCGTGATGAGGAATTGCCTAGTAAAGATGAAATTATTGGTCTTGCTTATATTGTCGTGCCTCCTACTGATCCTTTAGAACAATATTTGCTAGACCATGAAAATGATATGTTTATGAATGAAAGAAGGGAAATAGATGAAGTATTCTTTAAATAGGGACCTATTCTGAAACACAACTTGCCTGTTGAAATCCTAGGGGATCCTCCTCCACCCAAGGGTGATCCCGTGTTTGAGCTTAAACCATTGCCTGATACTCTTAAATATACTTATCTTGATGAAAAGAAGATATATACTGTTATTATTAGTGCTAACCTTTTAGAGCATGAAGAAGAGAAATTATTGAAAACTATGAAGAACCACCGTGCTGCTATTGGATATACTCTTGATGATCTTAAGGGCATTAGTCCCACTCTATGTCAACACCAAATAAAATTGGAGAAAGATGCCAAACCAGTTATTGATCACCAACAACGGCTAAAGCCTGAGATGAAAGAAGTGGTAAGAAAGGAAATACTAAAGCTCCTTGAGGCAGGTATAATTTATCCCGTTGCTGATAGTCAGTGGGTAAGTCCTGCCCATTGTGTCCCTAAGAAGGGAGGTATTACTGTCGTTCCTAATGATAAAGATGAATTGATACCGCAAATAATTATTACAGGTTATAGGATGGTAATTGATTTCCGCAAATTAAATAAAACTACTAAAAAGGATCATTACCCTTTGCCTTTCATTGATCAAATGCTAGAAAGATTATCCAAACATACACATTTTTGCTTTCTAGACGGTTACTCTGGTTTCTCTCAAATACCTGCGTCAGCTGATGATCAAGAAAAGACTACTTTTACTTGCCCTTTCGGTACCTTTGCTTATAGATGTATGCATTTTGGTTTATGTCATGCACCTGCTACCTTTCAAAGATGCATGATGGATATATTCTTTGACTTTTGTGAAAAGAGTTGTGATATTTTTCATGGATGATTTCTTTGTTTATGGATCCTCTTTTGATGATTGCTTGAGCAACCTTGACCGAGTTTTGCAGAGATGCGAAGAAACTAACCTTGTCTTGAATTGGGAGAAGTGCCACTTTATGGTTAATGAAGGTATTGTCTTCGGGCATAAAATTTCTTAAAGATGTATTGAAGTTCACAAAGCTAAGGTTGATGCTATTGAAATGTCGTGTCCCAAGGACATCAAAGGTATAAGAAGTTTCCTTAGTCATGCCGGTTTTTATAGGAGGTTCATTAAGGACTTCTCTAAAATTTCTCGGCCTCTGACTAACCTATTACAAAAAGATATTCCTTTTGTCTTTGACGATGATTGTGTATAAGCAATTGAAATACTTAAGAAAGCTTTGATTTCTGCACCTATTGTTCAGCCACCTGATTGGAATTTACCCTTTGAAATCATGTGTGATGCTAGTGATTATGCTGTAGGGGCTGTTCTAGGACAAAGAGTTGATAAAAAATTAAATGTTATTCAATATGCTAGTAAAACTCTATACAATGTCCAGAGAAATTATGCTACCACTGAAAAAGAATTCTTAGCAGTTGTATTTGCTTGTGATAAGTTCAGACCTTATATTGTTGATTCTAAAGTAACTATTCACACTGATCATGCTGCTATTAAATATCTTATGGAAAAGAAAGATGCTAAACCTAGACTTATTAGATGGGTTCTCCTGCTACAAGAATTTGATTTGCATATTATTGATAGAAAGGGAGCTGAGAACCCCGTTGCAGACAACTTGTCTAGGTTAGAAAATGTTCTTGATGACCCACTACCCATTGATGATAGCTTTCCTGATGAATAATTAAATGTCATAAATGCTTCTCGTACTGCTCCATGGTATGCTGATTATGCTAATTACATTGTTGCTAAATTTATACCACCTAGTTTCACATACCAGCAAAAGAAAAAGTTCTTCTATGATTTAAGAAATTATTTTGGGATGACCCACACATTTATAAAGAAGGATTAGATGGTGTTATTTGACATTGTGTACCTGAGCATGAACATGAACAGATCCTACGTAAGTGTCACTCCGAGGCTTATGGAGGACACCACGCTAGAGATAGAACTGCGCATAAGGTATTGCAATCCGGTTTTTATTGGCCTACTCTCTTCAAAGATGCCCGTAAGTTTGTCTTGTCCTGTGATGAATGTCAAAGAATTGGTAATATTAGTAGACGTCAAGAAATGCCTATGAATTATTCACTTGTTATTGAATCATTTGATGTTTGGGGCTTTGATTATATGGGGCCTTTCCCTTCCTCTAATGGGTATACACATATTTTAGTTGTTGTTGATTACGTTACTAAGTGGGTAGAAGCTATTCCAACTAGTAGTGCTGATCATAACACCTCTATTATGATGCTTAAAGAAGTTATTTTTCCGAGGTTTGGAGTCCCTAGATATTTAATGACCGATGGTGGTTCACATTTTATTCATGGTGCCTTTTGTAAAATGCTTGCTATGTATGATGTTAATCATGGAATTGCATCCTCATATCACCCACAGTCTAGTGGTCAAGTAGAACTTAGCAATAGAGAGATTAAATTAATTTTGCAAAAGATTGTTAATAGATCTAGAAAGAATTGGTCCAAGAAACTTGATGATGCATTATGGGCTTATAGAACTGCATACAAAAATCCTATGGTTATGTCTCCGTATAAAATGGTTTATGGTAAAGCATGTCACTTACCTCTTGAATTAGAACATAAGGCATATTGGGCTATTGAAGAGCTCAACTATGACTTCAAACTTGCCGGTGAGAAGAGGCTTTTTGCCATTAGCTCACTTGATGAATGGAGAACCCAGGCTTATGAAAATGCTAAGCTGTGTAAAGAAAAAGTTAAAAGATGGCATGACAAAAGGATACAAAAGCGTGAGTTTAATGTAGGTGATTATGTATTTCTATACAACTCTCATTTAAGATTTTTTGCAGGAAAACTTCTCTCTAAATGGGAAGGCCCCTATGTTATCGAAGAGTGTGCCATAAAAATCAACAACTTCGAGGGCACAAATCTGAAGGTGGTAAACGGTCAAAGAATTAAACATTATATCTCAGGTAATCCCATAAATGTTGAAACCAATATTATTGAAACCGTAACCCCGGAGGAATACATAAGGGACACTTTTCGGAACGTTTCAGACCCCAAAAAGGAATAGGTATGTGGTACGGTAAGTAAACCGAGTCCAAAACAATTTTTAAGGCAATATTTCTCCGTTTTGGAATATTAAAGAAAATAGGAAAAAAAGAAGCAAACCGGAAAGGAGACGAGGCTTCCACGAGGGTGGAGGGCGCGCCCCCTGCCTCCTGGGCACCTCTTGTGCTCTCCGGAGGTAAAAGGTTGTGGGGCTTATAGTTTTGCCCCACAACCCCTACCACAAGGCAGGGGTTGTTGCACATCTGCGATGTTGAGTGACCAAGGAGGACCGGAAGCACGGAGATAAGGCTCGAGGGATTGGAGCAACAAGTTTTCAAGTGTCAAGAGATGGTGGAGCGTGGACTCGACTCCAATCACATAATGATCACGGAGTTCACCAACAACCACAAGCTGGATGCCAAGGACATTGGGGAGGCCATCTTCAAGCTTCACAAGAAAATCGAGCGCCTCCAAGACCAGATCTATGACCTGCAAAACCAAAACTGTGAGTATGAATATAGATTCAAGAGGATGAGTTTGGCTGCAGATTTGAGGATCCCGGAGACTCGGTCATCCTTCTATGATGGTGAGCCTATGCCTTGGAAGATGGACGACAAGCCTACATCATAAACAACTCCATCTCCTTCACCGGTAAAAGAGATATAATCACATGGGTATGGGCACTCCCCTTGGAAACTACCAAGCTTGGAGGAGTGCCCCGGTATCGTATCACCATCACTTCTATCTTTACCATTTTTCTTAGTTCGAACCTTTTGATAATATCTTGATCTAGTAGAATAAAGTTTTAGTATGATCTAGTTGTGAGTTTTGCTTTATGATCTTCCTATGTAATCGAGTCCGTGAGTTATATATAATAAAGATTAGTGTTGAGTCAAGGGCTTGATTATTTTTCTATGATCTTGAGGGAATAAAATAAAAGAGAAGAAATAAAAAGAAGTAAAAGGATCATATGGATCTTATGGAGAGTAATGAGCTCACATATAAAGAGTATGATGAATAAAAGTTGTTGAGAGTTGACAAACATAGTTTTGGTCATCGTTGCAATCAATAGGAAGTAATAAAGGAAGAGAGGTTGACACATAAATATACTATCTTGGACATCTTTTATAATTGTGAGCACTCATTAAAGTATGATATGCTAAAGAGTTGACGTTGGACAAGGAAGACAACGTAATGGGTTATGTTTTCTTACATCTGAGATAAATTATATTGCCATGGATCATCCAACATGTTGAGCTTGCCTTTCCCTCTCATGCTAGCCAATTTCTTTGCACCAAGTAGAGATACTTCTTGTGCTTCCAAATTTCCTTAAACCCATTTTTGCCATGAGAGTCCACCATATCTACCTATGGATTGAGTAAGATCCTTCAAGTAAGTTGTCATCGGTGCATGCAATAAAAATTTCTCTCTAAATATGTATGATTTATTAGTGCGGAGAAAATAAGCTTTATACGATCTTGTGATATGGAAGCAATAAAAGCGACAGACTGCATAATAAAGGTTCATATCACAAGTGGCAATATAAAGTGACATTCTTTTGCATTAAGATTTCGTGAATCCAACCATAAAAGCGCATGACAACCTCTGCTTCCCTCTGTGAAGGGCCTATCTTTTATTCTTTTCTTATACTTCATGCAAAGAGTCATGGTGATATTCACCTTTCCTTTTTATATTTTATCCTTCGGCAAGCACAATGTGTTGGAAAGATCCTGATATATATAGCTAATTGGATGTGAGTTTTCATGAACTATTATTGTTGACATTACCCTTGAGGTAAAATGTTGGGAGGCAAAACTATAAGCCCCTATCTTTCTCTGTGTCCGATTAAAATTTCATAACCATAAATATCGCGTGAGTGTTAGCAATTATGAAAGACTAAATGATAGTTGAGTTTGTGGACTTGCTGAAAAGCTCTTATATTGACTCTTTCCTATGTTATGATAAATTGCAATTGCCTCAATGACTGATATTACAGTTTGTTAGTTCTCAATGAAGTTTATGATTCATACTTGAAATTGTGATTGAATTGTTACTTTAGCATAACAGATCATATGACAATATGTGTGTGTGTGTGTTGTTCTAAGAATGACCATGATGCCCTCATGTCTGTATTTTATTTTATCGACACCTCTATCTCTAAACATGTGGACATATTTTTCGATATCGGCTTTCGCTTGAGGACAAGTGAGGTCTAAGCTTGGGGGAGTTGATACGTCCATTTTGCATCATGCTTTTATATCGATATTTATTGCATTATGGGATGTTATTACACATTATGTCACAATACTTATGCCTATCCTCTCTTATTTTAAAAGGTTTATATGAAGAGGGAGAATGTCGGCAGCTGGGATTCTGGGCTGGAAAAGGAGCAAATATTAGAGACCTATTCTGCACAGCTGCAAAAGTCCTGAAACTTCACGAAAGTCCTTTTTGGAATTAATAAAAAATACTGAGCGGAGAAAGTTCTAGAGGGGGGCCACACCCTGGCCATGAGGGTGGGGGCACCCTACCCCCTGGGCGCGCCCCCTGCCTCGTGGGCCCCCTGGTGGCCCTCCGATGCCCATCTTCTGCTTTTTGAGGTCTTTCGTCCGAGAAAAAATCATAAGCTAGCTCACGGGACGAAACTCCGCCGCCACGAGGCGGAACCAATCTAGGGCTCCGTCAAAGCTGTTCTGCCAGGGAAACTTCCCTTCGGGAGAGGGAAAACATCACCATCGTCATCACCAACGATCCTCTCATCAGGAGGGGGTCAATCTCCATCAACATCTTCACCAGCACCATCTCCTCTCAAACCCTAGTTCATCTCTTGTATCCCATCTTTGTATCCAAACCTCAGATTGGTACTAGTGGGTTGCTAGTAGTGTTGATTACTCCTTGTAGTTGATACTAGTTGGTTTACTTGGTGGAAGATCATATGTTCAGATCCATTATGCATATTAATACCCCTCTAATTATGAACATGAATATGCTTTGTGAGTAGTTACGTTTGTTCCTCAGGACATGGGAGAAGTCTTACTATTAGTAGTCATGTGAATTTGGTATTCGTTCGATATTTTTATGAGATGTATGTTGTCATCCCTCTAGTGGTGTCATGTGAACGTCAACTACATGACACTTCACCATTGTTTGGGCCTAGAGGGAGGCATTGGGAAGTAATAAGTAGATGATGGGTTGCTAGAGTGACAGAATCTTAAACCCTAGTCTATGCGTTGCTTCGTAAGGGGCTGATTTGGATCCATATGTTTCATGCCATGGTTAGCGTCGGTATCAAAACCGGCGGATCTCGGGTAGGGGGTCCCGAACTGTGCGTCTAAGGCGGATGGTAACAGGAAGCAGGGGACACGATGTTTACCCAGGTTCGGGCCCTCTTGATGGAGGTAATACCCTACGTCCTGCTTGATTGTTCTTGATTATATGAGTATTACAAGAGTTGATCTACCATGAGATCGTAGAGGCTAAACCCTAGAAGCTAGCCTATGGTATGATTGTTTGTATATATCTATCGACTCGCATGGCCTCGGTTTATATAATGCACCAGAGGCCTAGGATAACAAGAGTCCTAGCCGAATACGCTGGTGGGGAGAAGTCCTTGTCTTGATCGCCAAGTCTTGTGGAATCTTCCTTGTATGCGGCAGCTGTCCGAACTGGCCCATGAGTATACGGCCATGGGGGTCCTCGGCCCAATCTAACATATCGGGAGATGACGTGGTGAGTACCCCTTAGTCCAGGACACTGTCAGTAGCCCCCTGAACCGGTCTTCAAGTTAGGGATACTCCTCGATTCTTCTGAATTGTTCTTCATCTTCGGTCGTCGGTCTTGAAAACTGGTTCAACAAATCTTCTTCGATCTTGAGGATCACCAACGTGCATCTGAAGAGTTTATACATCGGGTATCCGAGGAGCCTCTTTAAGTTTCCGGCCTTTATCAATGCCTTGTTATTTTTATGCCACACCTCGGGTTTGAAGTTGTTCCCGGGCGGCAGCATCCCCTTGTGTCCGAGCTCCAATGCCGGACTGTATTTGTGGTATCTTTTGCGGACGAGCACCAACGTCGGACCACTTCCGAGCTCCAACGCCGGAATGTATCCGAGCTCCAACGCCGGACTATGTCCAAGCTCCAACGCCGAACTGTATCCAAGCTCCAACGTCGGACTATATCCAAGGTGTCATAAATCACATTGGTTCAAAAAAGTTGAAGGAATTTAGCTGAGCTTTAATGCCGGAAATGCCCTCTATGGAGCCAGCCACTAGCGCCCGAGCTTTATGCCGGACTACTTTCGAGGTGGTGCACCACCCCGAATGTGGGCCGATTTTTGGTCAATATTTTTGAATGGTGCAATTTATTCTCTGCCGACATATATAGCCAGTAGCCCTCAAGGTGTGTATCGGTCTAAAACCCGAGATGCACCTGAAGGATGACATAAGACCACTGATCCCAGTAGACGCTAAGACTCAGGTTGATTTGCAAAATCGGTCTGAGGATCAACTCCTAGCTCGGCAGAATACTTTGGGACACAAAAAGTGGTGTGCAGAGTCCTCGAGACTCAGGCTGGGTGCGGCTGACCAACCTGAGGATCAAAATCTCCTCGAAAACTGTATTGCACTTAAAATTTTATGCATTGGACAGGCAATGCAGTAGCCCCCGAGACACTAGTCAGGTGGCAACACCAGATCAGGGGATCGATGTGCCCCTTTAATATTTGTAAATAATAAGCCCAAATCCCAGTAGCCCCCGAGCCTTAATGCGGGCACGGGTGGCCGAATTAAGGATCGATACACATAGTAAAATCACAAATTATGTGTAATGACTCTATGTATCCAAGTACTTTACGTCATTAATGCTCGGATCCGCATTGTACAAAACTTTGTTGACCGACCATCGGCTTCCACCTCCTCGGCCAGTAGCCGAGGAGTGTTTGTCCTACTTTATAAAGCCTTTATGAGGGCAAAGATTTACTACAAACAAGGCAATCTGGCCATACGGTTTTATAAACAAAGGTACGCATAGAGATATGTTATATTACTGTTTAACATAAGAAATGTCTTCCAAAGAAAATAGTCCCGCTATCGGTTCCTTTCTTCGGGTTGCCATGCTAAGCATGATCATGAAACCTCAGCTCTAATGTAAGAGCAAAATATTGAGGATTTAGTTTGGGAGGTCAGTTACTAGCCCCCGGTAGTATTCGACGACATTAGAGGTCAAGCCGTAAACACTTCGGCCAATGTTATGAATGGCCCATTATTTAACACAGTCATCGGATCGCTGATCAGTTTATGCTTATTTGTGACAGTCAATTTTTGGCTTTCTCCACTGAGGTGCTTAACCATGTGAGATGGTAGCACAATCACAGTGGTTCTCCCATTGCACACCTAGTCGAACAAAGCGGAACGTAGGACGCAAGCGCAGGAGCCGGGCAACCCAACTATTGATCGAAGACACAATTCGAAACCGATGCATATATAGCAATATCCGAGAATGTTTTTGCCGAATCTCTAAAGGTGTCCGGCGTTGCACTGCGAGACTTGTGCTGAAAACACACAAATAGTTTAAAAGTTCCAAAAGCTTGGAAAACCAAAAAACGTCAATAAAAACATGACGTCCGAACAAGACCAAGTGTTCGGTGCCAATCCGAAAATTGGAAGAGAAAAAAATTGTGCTTCTGTCGTGTTTTGACAACGACCAAGAAGAAAACACATTTACAGCTCATATATAAATTTTAAGAGCCCCCAAGTGACTTGCGTAAAAGAATTTTATATATAATGATTGTATGTACCGAAGTACTTATATCATATCTGTGTTCACCCGAACTTTAAACGCATCTTAACCGACCGTCGGCTTTTCCCTCTTCAGCCAAGGGCCGAAAAGTGTAATGTACTCCGCCTGTCGAGAGTATCGACGTTGTTTCCGATGACCAGGCAATCAGGCCATAAGGCTGTAACAGACAAAGCGCGCTCAGGGAACTTATGCTATATTACTAATGAAGTGTAAGAAGCATCTTCGACGAAAATAGTACCCCCACCGATACCTTTCTTCGGTGCTCATTATTACTATGAGACTTGTGCAATAGATTTTTTGTAATCATGAGTTCCGTTGTGTGCCGACCATGATTGAAAACAATAAGAGCGCTAGCTTTCGGCTTCACCCAGTCTGAGGTCAGAGCTCGGATGACCCGGTCGTGACAATCGCAGAGGTGCTCCCTTTACTCCCTAGCCGAACAATCGGGAACGTAGGGGTAAACAGAGGAGCGAGGCAACCCAGCTTGCAAATCGCTTAGGTCAATATGGTGCATATTGTGGCGTAATACACGAACAAGGAACAAAGCCGTACAAGTATAATCATATGCAAGAGGAAAAGCCCCATCAAGCGAGCCCCCAAATAAACGGGGTATTTGAATATGCGAGTCACAAACAAAGTGATGAGAAGGAACTTGTCCCAAACAACTTTGTGCTGAAAAGTATAATGCTTGGCCGAACCGAACAAAATTTAAAACTGAAAGTTTTTGAACATGAAAGCGACTTAGCTGGTTAATGTGCTCAATGTTGATGACGCGGGCCGAGATTGTGGCTGGACGAGATCCCCGCCCCCAAGCCGGTCCCGAGATTTCCGAGTAAAGAACTCGGCTTGATGAAGTGGTGATACAGCATAGTCGATGGGCGAGGTGAAACCCCAGTCCGACCGCGGCGATGGAACAGGCCTACAGTGTGACACCGAAGCCCCCAGCGTGTGTTAATGAAGTGATGACGAAGCCCCCGGTCAGCCGAAGTGACGTGGTACATTGGTACGCCACGGAGACAGCGCTGCCCGGATTATCTACCTATGCAAAGAAAATAGTGCAAGCCGGAGATAATAGGAATAATAAAAAAATTATTGCATAATCAATAATTTATGCAAAGTGAGTAATAAAAGAAATATGGCCTGTGCGCCAAACACTCGATGTGGTAGAGCTCTCTTGGCGATGCCGAAGTCCCCGAGGCAACCGAACACGTTGGTATGGCAACACGACCAACAAGGTGATCACGCAAGCCGATTTACGCTGATTAGGACGACGGCGTCGGCTTGCCGAAGAGACCACATGACGCAGTCGAAGTTGATTACCTACACACATAAAATAGTGCGGTCCAAAAAGGATAATTGCATTTCACAAAAATAATTTATTAAAAGAGATGTGGCCTGGCGCCGAAGTCATGTTGATGCAGGGCGTCGGCGTGACGCGGTGAAGGCGTGGCCAAGCCCGAATTCGCAGTTCGGTCTGAGTTCCAGATGCGGCATTCGTCGAACTGTATACGAAAACTGACCGAACCACCACACGGATGTTGTTAATGCGGCCACCATTTGATAGACCTGTGTATAGATGATGAAACAAACCGGAGTAATAATTCCTTGGGAAAAATAAACCCAAGCAAGAAAAAAATACTAGGATTAATAGCACCTGGTTTATCTATTGTAGCAATCTGGAGAAAGGTTACTCCCAAAATTGGGGCTCGATCCGCACACCCATTGCCTGATGGGTGATGAAGCGGTGGCATAGCAATGCTAGCAAAGTTTGGCTCGCCGAGGAAAAGCCCGTGGTCCAGCTAATGTGATGAAGCTGGTTGGCTGGTGACGCCAAAGTCTCCGAAGTAAGTTGATGAAGAGATGGTGAAGCCCTCAGTCTAGCCGAGGAGACGGAGTAGGTCGGTAAAGAGATGTTGCAGCTGCCGTGTCAGCTGAGGTGTTGAAGCAGTTCGGCGTGATGGACATCGGCTTGAAGAAGCAACAGTGCGGCCATGCCGACGCAGGTCGTAACTTGTGACGTGGTCAATGCTGGCTTGATGAAGTGACCATGCGGCAATGCCTGTGTTCCCGCTCCGTGTATTCCGTGGGGTGGCGATGTTGGTGATGATTTATCCTTGGTGATCGGAACTCTTGTTCGCTCACCGAGATGATGATCTGAAGTAGTTGAGCTCGGCTCAAAAGGTGACGACGTGTCTAGCGCAGGTCGGTAGCCGTGGAGCAGTATTGCCGGACTGGTTTGACACCAGTATGATAGTGAAGATTACCTCAGAGGAGGCTTAAAATTTTATGGGCACGTGTTTGAAAACAAAATACAATACCCTAGGAGAAAATTCCTTTAAGAAGGATGTCCCATATCACGTTCATAAAGATACATGAATTCGGGTCGGATCCGTATTCGCGCAGAAAACAGACCCGAAAAGTGATGCACTAATCGGAAGGTTCCCGGAGTTTGGACGGTCGGATCGAGCTAACATTTTGAGGGGTGTTAGATATAGGAATTCTACAGCCGATCAACGGTTGGATCTTGCAAAGGACGTCCAAGCTAGGTGCTGGAGACCACGCCCTAAACTCATCCAGATTCCTGTCCAGATCTGACAGGGCTCCGGTATATCGTAGATTGTCGGAGATTCTTCCATCAGAAGTCGACGAAATTTTGCATGGTTGTTGTAGACCCAATTCTGCACAATTCCAAAAAAGGGATCGTCAAAGCGATACTCTAAAAGGTGGGGGCAGCAGATACAAGTTCGATGTTCGGAAAAACAGCACGGTCGCCCGAGGGCAATGTTGACGTTGAGCCCCCGAGCTCCATGGATGATTCCTCCATGATCTTGATAGAGATCGGAGTTCATGTTGATGAAAGCCCTCGTCCAAACATGACAATCGGAGATGGAGCATGGTTCTCAGTTGAGCCAAGGTGACCAGTCGAGCCGACGACGAAGATGCCGGCGTCGCAGTTAACCTGCAGATGAGTCATCGATCCTTTTGCCGATCACACAGCGGGATTCTCAATGAAAGCACCAATATCGGTGTCAAAACCGACGGATCTCGGGTAGGGGGTCCCAAACTGTTCGTCCAAGGCGGATGGTAACAGGAAGCAGGGGACGCGATGTTTACCCAGGTTCGGGCCCTCTTGATAGAGGTAATACCCTACGTCCTGCTTGATTGTTCTTTATGATATGAGTATTACAAGAGTTGATCTACCACGAGATCGTACAGGCTAAACCCTAGAAGCTAGCCTATGGTATGATTGTTTGTATATATCTATCGACTAGCCTGGCCTCGGTTTATATAATGCACCAGAGGCCTAGGATAACAAGAGTCCTAGCCGAATACGCTGGTGGGGAGAAGTCCTTGTCTTGATCGCCAAGTCTTGTGGAATCTTCCTTGTATGCGGCAGCTATCCGAACTGGCCCATGAGTATACGGCCATGGGGGTCCTCGGCCCAATCTAACAGATCGGGAGATGACGTGGTGAGTACCCCTTAGTCCAGGACACCGTCAGTTAGGTTTACCTTAATACTTCTATTGTAGTTGCGGATGCTTGCAATGGGGGTTAATCATAAGTGGGATGCTTGTCCAAGTAAGGATAGTACCCAAGCACCGGTCCACCCACATATCAAATTATCAAAGTACCGAACGTGAATCATATGAACGTGATGAAAACTAGTTTGACGATAATTCCCATGTGTCCTTGGGAGCGCTTTCCTTCATATAAGAGTTTTTCCAGGCTTGTGCTTTGCTATAAAAAGGATTGGGCCATCTTGGTGGACCTTATTTACTTTTATTACTTGCTACTCGTTACAAATTACCTTATCACAAAACTATCTGTTACCGATAATTTCTGTGCTTGCAGAGAATACCTTACTGAAAACTGCTTATCATTTCCTTCTGCTCCTCGTTGGGTTTGACACTCTTACTTATCGAAAAGGCTACGATAGATCCCCTACACTTGTGGGTCATCAAACCCCAAAAGGTCTATGAGGCGCTCGAGGATCCAGATTGGCTTAATGACATGCATGAAGAACTCAACAATTTCGAGCACAACAAGGTGTGGAGATTGGTGCCAAGGCCAACGCTGAATCATAATGTCATTTGGAACCAAGTGAATATTAAAGAACAAGCAAGATGCTCATGGGATTATCGTTTGTAACAAGACTCGGTTGGTAGCACAAGGCTACTCCCAAGTCGAGGGTATCGACTACGGTGAAACCTTTGCTCCCATTTCTCACCTTGAATCCATTCATTTGTTGATTGCTTATGCTTCTCATCATAACTTTAAGTTGCAACAAATGGATCTGAAGACTCCTTTTCTTAATGGTCCTATTAATGAGTTGGTGTATGTCAAACAACCCCCGGGGTTCGAGGATCCCTCTTTCCCCGATCATGTGTACCAACTCGATAAGGCGCTATATGGCATTAAACAAGCCCCACATGCATGGTATGACCACCTTACCAAGTTGTTGCAAGATCGTGGGTTCGAAATTGGGAAAATCGACCCACTCTTTTTACCAAGAAGGTCAAAGGGGAGTTGTTTGTATGCAACTATATATTGATGATATTATCTTTGGTTCCTGACGATGTCCTGGACTAAGGGGTACTCACCACATCATCTCCCGATCTGTCAGATTGAGCAGAGGACCCCCATGACCGTATACTCATGGGCCAGTTCGGACAGCTGCCGCATACAAGGAAGATTCAACAAGATTTGGCGATCAAGACAAGGACTTCTCCCCACCGGCGTATTCGGCTAGGACTCTTGTTATCCTAGGCCTCTGGTGCATTATATAAACCGAGACCAAGCTAGTTGATAGACATATACAAACAATCATACCATAGGCTAGCTTCTAGGGTTTAGCCTCTATGATCTCGTGGTAGATCAACTCTTGTAATACTCATATCATGAAGAGCAATCAAGCAGGACGTAAGGTATTACCTCCATCAAGAGGGCCCGAACCTGGGTAAACATCGTGTCCCCTGCTTCCTGTTACCAACCGCCTTAAACACACAGTTCGGGACCCCCTACCCGAGATCTGCCGGTTTTGACACCGACATTGGTGCTTTCATTGAGAGTTCCGCTGTGTGATCGGCAAAAGGATCGATGGCTTGTCTGCAGGTCAACTGCGACGCCGGCATCTTCGTCGCAGGCTCGACTGGTCACGTTGGCTCGACTGAGGACCATGCTCCATCTCCGATCGTCATGTTCGGACGAGGGCCTTCATCAACATCAACTCCGATCTCTATTAAGATCATGGAGGAATCATCCATGGAGCTCGGGGGCTCAACGTCAACATTGCCCTCGGGCGACTGTGCTATTTTTCTGAACAACGAACTTGTATCCGCTGCCACCACTTCTTAGTGTATTGCTTTGACGATCCCTTTTTTGGAATTGTGCGGAATTGGGTCTACAAGAACCATGCAAAATTTCGTCGACTTCCGATGGAAGAATCTCCGGCAATCTACGATATACCGAAGCCCTATCAAATCTGGACGGGAATCTGGACGAGTTTAGGGCGTGGTCTCCAGCACCTAGCTTGGACGTCCTTTGGAAGATCTAACCGTTGATCAGCTGCGGAATTCCTATATCTAACACCTCTCAAAATTTCAGCTCGATCCGACCGTCCAACCTCCGGGAACCTTCCGATTAGTGCATCACTTTTCGGGTCTGTTTTCTGCACGAATACGGATCCGAACCGAATTCATGTTTCTTTATGAACGTGATATGGGACAACCTTCTTAAAGGAATTTTCTCCTAGGGTATTGTATGTTGTTTTCAAACACGTGCCCATAAAATTTTAAGCCTCCTCTGAGGTAATCTTCACTATCATACTGGTGTCAAACCAGTCCGGCAATACTACTCCACGGCTACCGACCTGCGCTAGACACGTCGTCGCCTTTTGAGTCGAGCTCAACTACTCCGGTTCATCATCTCAGCGAGCGAACAAGAGTACGAAATCACCAAGGATAAATCATCTCCAACATCGCCGACCCACGAAATACATCGAGCGGGAACCCAGGCATCGCCGCATTGACCGCGTCACAAGTTACGAACTGCGTCGGCATGGCCGCACTGTTGCTTCTTCAAGCCGATGTCCATCGCACTGAACTGCTTCAACACCTCGGCTGACACGGCAGCGGCAACGTCTCCTTACCGACCTGCTCCGTCTCCTCGGCTAGACCGAGGGATTCACCATCTCTTCATCAGCTTACTTCGGAGACTTCGGCGTCACCAGCCGACCAGCTTCATCACATTAGCTGGACCACGGGCTTTTCCTCGGCGAGCCAACCTTTGCTAGCATCGCCATGCCAGCGCTTCATCACCCATCAGGCAATGGGTGTGCGGATCGAACCCCAATTTTGGGAGTAACCTTTCTCCAGATTGCTACAAAAGATAAACCAGGTGCTATTAATCCTAGTATTTTTTCTTGATTGGGTTTATTTTTCCCAAGGAATTATTACTCCGGTTTGTTTCATCATCTATACACAGGTCTATCAAATGGTGGCCGCATTAACAACGGCAGCGTGGTGGTTCGGTCAGTTTTCATACACAGTTCGGCGAATGCCGCATCTGGAACTCAGACCGGCCTGCGAATTCGGGCTTGGCCACGCCTTCACCGCGTCACACCGACGCCCTGCATCGACATGACTTCGGCGCCAGGCCACATCTCTTTCAATAAATTATTTTTGCGAAAAGCAATTATCCTTTTTGGACCGCACTATTTTATATGTGTACGTGATCGACTTCGACTGCATCACGTAGTCTCTTCGGCAAGTTGACGCCGTCGTCCTAATCAGCGTAAATCGGCTTGTGTGATCACCTTGTTGGTCGTGTTGCCATACCGACATGTTCGGTTGCCTCGGGGACTTTGGCATCGCCGAGAGAGCTCTAGCTCATCGAGTGTTCGGCACACAGGCCATATTTCTTTTATTACTCACTTTGCATAAATTATTGATTATGCAATATTTTTTTATTATTCCTATTATCTCCAGCTTGCACTATTTTTTGTGCACAGGTAGATAATCCGGGCAGCGCTATCTCCGTGGCGTACCGATGTACCACGTCACTTCGGCTGACTGGGGGCTTCGTCATCACTTCATTAACACACGCTGGGGGCTTCAGCATCACACTGCCGGCCTGCTCAGTCACCGCGGTCGGACTGGGGTTTTCACCTCGCCCATCGACTATGCTGTATCACCACTTCATCAAGCCGAGTTCTTTACTTGGACATCTCGGGACCGGCTTGGGGGCTGGGATCTCGTCCCGCCACAATCTCGGCCCGCGTCATCAACATGGAGCACATTAACCAGCTAAGTCGCTTTCATGCTCAAAAACTATCAGATTTAAATTTTGTTTGTTTCGACCAAGCATTATACTTTTCGGCACAAAGTTGTTTGGGACAAAGTTCCTTGTCATAACTTTGTTTGTGACTCGCATCTTCAAATACCCTGTTTATTAGGGGGGTCCCTTGATGGAGCTTTTCCTTTTGCATATGATTATACTTGTGCAGCTTCATTCCTTGTTCGTCACGCCACAATATGCACCATATTAACCTAAGCGATTTGCAAGCCGGGTTGCCTCGCTCCTGTGTTTACCCCTACGTTCCTGATTGTTCGGCTAGGGAGTAAAGGGAGCACCTCTGCGATTGTCACGACCGGGTCATCCAAGCTCTGACCTCAGGCTGGGTGAAGCCGAAAGCTAGCGCTCTTATTGTTTTCAATCATGGTCGGCACACAATGGAACTTATGAGTACAAAAAATCTATTGCACAAGTCTCATAGTAATAATGAGCACCGAAGAAAGGTATCGGTGGGGGTACTATTTTCTTCGAAGATGCTCCTTACACTTTGTTAGTAATATAGCATAAGTTCCCTGAGCGCACTTTCTCTATTACAGCCTTATGGCATGATTGCCTGGTCATCGGAAACACCGTCAATACTCTCGACAGGCGGAGTACATCACACTTTTCGGCCCTTGGCCGAAGAGGGAGAAGCCGACGGTCGGTTAAGATGCGTTTAAAGTTCGGGTGAACACAGATATGATATAAGTACTTCGGTACATACAATCATTATATATAAAATTCTTTTACCCAAGTCACTTGGGGGCTCTTAAAATTTATATATGAGCTGTAAATGTGTTTTCTTCTTGGTCGTTGTCAAAACACGACAGAAGCACAATTTTTTTTTCTATTCCAATTTTTGGATTGGCACCGAACACTTGATCTTGCTCGGACGTCATGGTTTTACTGACGTTTTTTGGTTTTCCAAGCTTTTGGCACTTTTAAACTATTTGTGTGTTTTCAGCACAAGTCTCGCAGTGCAACGCCAAAAACCTTTAGAGATTCGGCAAAAACATTCTCGGATATTGCTATATATGCATCGGTTTCGAATTGTGTCTTCGGTCAATAGTTGGGTTGCCCGGCTCCTGCGCTTGCCTCCTACGTTCCGCTTTGTTCGGCTAGGTGTGCAAAGGGAGAACCACTGCGATTGTGCTTCCAGCTCACATGGTTAAGCACCTCAGTGGAGAAAGCCAAAAACTGACTGTCACAAATAAGCGTAAACCGGTCAGCGATCCAATGACTGTGTTAAATGATGGGCCATTCATAACATTGGCCGAATTGTTTACGGCTTGACCTCGACTGTCGCCAAACACTACCGGGGGCGAGTGACTGGCCTCCCAAACTAAATCCTCAAAATTTTGCTCTTACATTAGAGCTGAGGTTTCATGATCATGCTTAGCATGACAACCCAAAGAAAGGAACCGATAGCGGGACTATTTTCTTTGGAAGACATTTCTTATGTTAAACAGTAATATAACATATCTCTCTGCGTACCTTTGTTTATCAAACCGTATGGCCAGATTGCCTTGTTTGTCGTAAATCTTTGCCCTCATAAAGGCTTTATAAAGTAGGGCAAACACTCCTCGGCTACTAGCCGAGGAGGTGGAAGCCGACGATCGGTCAACAAAGTTTTGTACAATGCGGATCCGAGCATTAATGACGTAAAGTACTTGGATACATAGAGTCATTACACATAATTTGTGATTTTACTATGGGTATCGATCCTTAATTCGGCCACCCGTGCCCGCATTAAGGCTCGGGGGCTACTGGGCTTCGGGCTTATTATTTACAAATATTAAAGGGGCACATCGGTCCCCTGATCTGGTGTTGCCACCTGACTAGTGTCTCGGGGGCTACTGCATTGCCTGTCCAATGCATAAAATTTTAAGTGCAATGCAGTTTCCGAGGAGATTTTGATCCTTAGGTTGGTCGGCCGCACCCAGCCTGAGTCTCGAGGACTCTTCACACTGCTTTTTGTGTCCCAAAGTATTCTGCCGAGCTAGGAGTTGATCCTAAGACCAATTTTGCAAATCAACTTGAGTCTTAGCATCTATTGGGATCAGTGGTCTTATGTCATCCTTCAGGTGCATCTCGGGTTTTAGACCGATACACACCTTGAGGTCTACTGGCTATATATCTCGGCAGAGAATAAATTGCACCAATCAAAAATATTGACGAAAAAGCGGCCCACATTCGGGGTGGTGCACCACCTCGGAAGCAGTCCGGCATAAAGCTCGGGCGCTAGTGGCTGGCTCCATAGAGGGCACTTCCAGTATTAAAGCTCAGCTAAATTCCTTCAACTTTTTTGAACCAAGGTGATTTATGACACCTCGGATATAGTCTGACGTTGGAGCTCGGATACAGTCCGGCGTTGGAGCTTGGACATAGTCCGACGTTGGAGCTCGGATACATTCCGGCGTTGGAGCTCGGAAGCGGTCCGGCGTTGGTGCTCGTCCGCAAAAGATACCACAAATATAGTCCGGCGTTGGAGCTCGGACGCAAGAGGGTGCTGCCGCCTGGGAACAACTTCTAACCTGAGGTGTGGCATAAGAATAACAAGGCATTGATAAAGGCCGGAAACTTAAAGAGGCTCCTCGGATACCCGATGTATAAACTCTTCGGATGCACGTTGGTGATCCCCAAGATCGAAGAAGATTTGTTGAACCAGATTTCAAGACCGACGACCAAAGATGAAGAACAATTCAGAAGAATCGAGGAGTATCCCTAACTTGAAGACTGATTCAGGGGGCTACTGACGCTGTCCTCGACTAAGGGGTACTCACCAAGTCATCTCCCGATCTGTTAGATTGGGCCGAGGACCCCCATGGCCGTATACTCAAGGGCCAGTTCGGACATCTGCCGCATACAAGGAAGATTCCACAAGACTTTGCGATCAAGACAAGGACTTCTCCCCACTGGCATATTTGGCTAGGACTCTTGTTATCCTAGGCCTCTGGTGCATTATATAAACCGAGGCCAGGCTAGTCGATAGATATATACAAACAATCATACCATAGGCTAGCTTCTAGGGTTTAGCCTCTACGATCTCGTGGTAGATCAACTCTTGTAATACTCATATCATCAAGAACAATCAAGCAGGATGTAGGGTATTACCTCCATCAAGAGAGCCCGAACCTGGGTAAACATCGTGTCCCCTGCTTCCTGTTACCATCCGCCTTAGACGCACAGTTCAGGACCCTCTACCCGAGATCCGCCGGTTTTGACATCGACAGTTACCCTAACAAAGCTTTCAATGAGGAGTTTGCCGCTCTCATGACCTCAAAGTTTAGGATGTCCATGATGGGTGAGTTGAAGTTCTTTCTCGGGTTCAAAATCAAGCAAAGAAGAGAAGGAACCTTCATCAACCAAGCCAAATACACTCAAGACATGCTCAAGAGATTAAAGCTAAGTGACGTCAAGCCGGCTTCCACACCAATGCCCGTCAAATGCCAACTTGACATAGATCCCAATGGTAAAGCGGTGGATCAAAAGGTATATCGCTCCATGATTGGCTCCTTGCTTTACCTTTGTGCATCTAGACCGGATATCATGTTGAGTGTGGGAATTTGTGCATGGTTTCAAGCTGCGCCTAAGGAACGCCACTATGTGGCGGTCAAGCGAATCTTTCGATATTTGGCTCATACCCCAAACTTTGGCTTATGGTACCCAAGAGGGGCAAACTTCCACCTTCTCGGCAATTCGGACTCCGATTGGGCGGGAGACAAAGTGGATAGGAAGTCAACTTCCGGAGGGTGCCAATTCCTTGGTTGCTCTTTGGTGAGTTGGTCTTCTAAGAAGCAAAGTTGTGTGTCTCTCTCGTCCACTAAAGCGGAGTATGTGGCCATCGGTAGTTGTTGTGCACAACTTCTATGGATGAGGCAAACTTTAAAGGATTACAGTGTCATTTGTGACAAAGTGCCTCTTTGGTGTGACAATGAAAGTGCCATCAAGATTTCTTTCAACCTGGTGCAACACTTCAAGACGAAGCATGTTGAGATTCGGTATCACTTCATCCGGCATCATATTAGGCGAGGGGAGATCGAGCTCAACTATGTCAACACTCATGATAACCTTGCAGATATGTTCACGAAGCCCTTGGATGAAGCAATATTTCGTGAGTTAAGGCATGAGATAAATATCATTGATACGACCAATGTGGCTTGAACCCTTGCACACCCCACCATACTCATCTTGATGTCTTGTTTAGGTGTAGGCATGGACATAGGGGGGTGTTGTTCTCTTAATGAACTCTCCCTCCCCCCATTATGCATAAATTGATCAGGTCTTTCACATTGGCCATTTTTATGGTACTTGTGCTTCAAAGATGAGTTTTGGTCATGGACCCAAGGTTAAAATCTTCGTGGTGCCATACCTTTACACTCAAACATAGGTGGCCTCGGCCACCGCCCTTCCTTTTGACGGTGATTTGGAGTTGGTTTCCTTGGTTCTTTTTCACTCTTGCTTAGTCTTGTGTTAGGTCCTAGGTGTTGTGATCTCCAAGGTGGGGTTTTCTCGTTGGTTGTTTCTTGCTCTCTTGGAGATGCTCACACCATATTCCAGTGTCGTGCTCCATCCCAAGCCCTTCTCCCTATCCTAAAAACATCCAATCCAATTGCACGCATATTGATCTTGGTTCGAGCAATGCTGACTGGGCAGTACAACCGGTGGTCCGAGCGGTTCAACCGCTGGTGCACTCGGTGTGTACCGTCTCGGGAGGACTCCGAGGGGTGTCTGAGTGGTTCCACTTCTTGACCCCAGGTTGTGCTTCTAGCCGGTACTACCGGTCGGTCACAGGCGGTACTACCGCTGCCTCCCAGGCAATGGAAGTACCGCCCGCAACCACTGGCACGTACAAGGTAGCTGTGCAATCACCCCTTGGAGCGGTACAACCGCTTAGCGTCTGCGGGCATATAAATAGGGTTGGGGCTGAAGGGTTTTCTTCCCTTCATACCCTCTCCTCCTCTATCTCTCGCCCTAGCCGCCATTCACCATTGCCCCTGCCCCAGAGTGCTCGTCGCGCTCTGGATCCGTGGGCTTTCCGTGGATCCGCTCCATGGAGGCCCCCTCCTTCCTGATCTCTTCCCATGGATGTCGGAGGCTCTGGTTCTCGTTCTGCTCCTCGTAGCAAGACCAATAAGAGGGCAAGGAGATGCAAGAGCCCGGTTGAATCTGATGGAGAAGAAGAAGTTGTGATTCCCACCAAGACCACTCGCCGTGAGAAGTCTGTCGCTGCCAAGCAACATGCGGTCATGCCCCTGCACCGATGGAAAGCCAAGGATTGGGAAGCCTTCCGAACCAAAAATCCATACGAGGTTCCCATTGCGCCTCGTTGGACCACCGTTCAGTTCCGGAATGAGATGCAAGTGCGGATTGTTCATGAACTCTTTGAGCACAACAAGAATAGGTATGCCAAGCAATGGACTATTGATCTTGATCATTGGAGGAGCAACTTGGATTATTTTGGGGAGGCCTTGTCCCTTTGTGAGGAGTTTGATTTGGTCAAGCTCATGCCTGTCAACTGTGACTTCGATGTTCAGCTCATTCATCAGTTTTATGCCACCGTTCACTTTGGAGAAGATGATGCACGCACTCTCTCGTTCATGTGTCGTGATGATCTCTTTCAAGTGCCTTGGAGGGTTTTCCGCAACGCCATCGGGTATGAGGACACCGGTCTCGAAGGGAATGGTGGGATTCGTCCTCACGACCATCCCCATTCTATGCCTAAGGAGAAACTTGCTCCTCTATACATTCGTGGACGAGGCATTATTGGAGAATCCAAGGATCTTGAGAAGGTCTATGACATCATGCATCGGGTGTTTTGCAATGTACTTTTGCCCAAGGTTGGCAATCAAGATGAGGTCTATGGGTACCTAGTTGACTTGCTTGTTGCTATGAAGACCAAGGTGGGGTCTGGTGCAACCTTTGATGTGTCCAACTAGTTGTGGCATGAGATGTATAGCATGGTCATCTAAAGAAAGGTCCCCATTTATCCTCCTTTTGTCATGTGCTTTCTGAATGCAGTTTGGGCTATTCGCCACCCTGGAGAGCTTCTCACTTCCCAGATAACCTCACCGTGCATGAGGTCAAGCAACTCAAGAAGAAGAAGCATGTCGAGCCTCGCTTTTTGGCTAATGATCCCGAGGATGTCTATGCCACTTCAGAGGATGAGGACTTTGAGATAGGGCCAGGGGCCAAGCCTTCATGGGTGACCAAGCTCACGGCTAAAGTGAAGAAGACTTTCTGCCTCTAGACTGACATTTAGAAGAAGATGTATGAGGACCATGTCAATGAGAAGCATGCCAGGCATCATTAGATTGCTATGATGAAGCACCTCAACATGCATGTCCAGAGTGGCTCTGAGAAGAGCATCACCCCTGCGGAACGGTGGATCTCTGCGACAACACATGGTCTGATGATGAGGCTCCTCGCCAGCCTTCCACCTCCTTTGCTGCTGATGATGATATCATGGAGGATGCTGCTAGGGACGATGAGGAGGAGGATCCAGATGCGACCGAGGAGTTAGAGGAGGACTACTAAGCTCTGGGGCGATAGCTTCGCTCTTTTCCTTTTTGGTGACTTGATGCCAATGGGGGAGAGAGTTCTATTAGGTCTCGGGATTTGCATGGGATTTTCTTTACTTGGGTTTGTGCTTTTCGTGCTTGGTGTTGGACTTTAGCGTGTGGACCTAGTTGCTTATCTCGACTTGCATGGTGTGAGACATGCGCTCTTCTAGTTATCATTATTGTCGTTAATGTCGTTACTCTCTTATTATGCGCTTATTGCTTATCTTCGCATGTCTAGTAGGAGTGGTGGGTCTATAAAATCTAGGGGGAGTCTTGCTCCTAATGTGTGCCTCTGCATTCCAAAAGCAATTTCAAATTAGTGCACACATCTAGGGGGAGTCCCATCTATATTTTCTCGTCCTGTCTCTTGCAAATTGTGTAGTAGTCATCATCCACCGAAAAGGGGGAGATTGTAAGGTCATTTTCCTACTTTGTGTTTTGGATGATGATGACAACCCTTTGTTGGTCTAATCTTGTGCTAAGTGTTTCAGGCTCTCGGTGATTAGGCTTGCATCGGTTAGTTGGTCTCTCCGAAAGGAAAAGATTGAAGACGGTGTTTGTCTATGTGTTTATCTCTTTGGTCGTAGGAAACTGATACATCTCCGTCGTATCTACTTTTCCAAACACTTTTGCCCTTGTTTTGGACTCTAACTTGCAATATTTGAATGGAACTAACCTGAACTGACGTTGTTTTCAGCAAAATTGCCATGGTCTTATTTTTGTGCAGAAATAAAAGTTCTCGGAATGACCTGAAAATCAACGGAGATTATTTTTGGAATATATAAAAAATACTAGAAGAAGAATCCACATCAGGGGGCCCACACCCTGTCCACGAGGGTGGGGGCGCGCCTACCCCCTGGGTGCGCCCCCTGCCTCGTGGACCCCCTGATGCTCCACCGACGTCCATCTTGACTCCATATATTCGTGTTCGGGGAGAAAAAAATAAGGGAGAAAGATTCATCGCGTTTTACGATACGGAGCCGCTGCCAAGCCCTAAACTCTCTCGGGAGGGCTAATCTGGAGTCCGTTCGGGGCTCCGGAGAGGGGAATCTGTCGCCTTCGTCATCATTAACCTTCCTCCATCACCAATTTCATGATGCTCACCGCCGTGCGTGAGTAATTCCATCGTAGGCTTGCTGGACGGTGATGGGTTGGATGAGATTTATCATGTAATCGAGTTAGTTTTTTTAGGGTTTGATCCCTAGTATCCATTATGTTCTGAGATTGATGTTGCTATGACTTTTCTATGCTTAATGCTTGTCACTAGAGCCCGAGTGCCATGATTTCAGATCTGAACCTATTATGTTTTCATGAATATATGTGAGTTCTTGATCCTATCTTCCAAGTCTAGAGTCACCTATTATGTGTTATGATCCGTTAACCCCGAAGTGACAATAATCGGATACTTACCGGTGATGACCGTAGTTTGGGTAGTTCATGTATTCACTATGTGTTAATGCTTTGGTCCGGTACTTTATTAACAGGAGGCCTTAATATCCCTTAGTTTCCAATAGGACCCCGCTTCCACGGGAGGGTAGGACAAAATATGTCATGCAAGTTCTTTTCCATAAGCACGTATGACTATATTTGGAATACATGCCTACATTATATTGATGAACTAGAGCTACTTCTGTGTCACCCTATGTTATAACTGTTGCATGATTGATCACATCTGACATAATTATCCATCACTGATCCATTGCCTACGAGCTTTTCATATATTATTGTTTGCTTATTTACTTTTCCGTTGCTACTGTTACAATCACTATAAAACCAAAACTGCTACCGTTACTTTTACCCCTGTTACCACTACTATCATATTACTTTGCTACTAAACACTTTGGTGCAGATATTAAGTTTCCAGGTGTGGTTGAATTGACAACTCAGCTGCTAATACTTGAGAATATTCTTTGTCTCCCCTTGTGTCGAATAAATAAATTTGGGTTGAATACTCTACCCTCGAAAACTGTTGCAATCCCCTATACTTGTGGGTTATCAAGACTATTTTCTGGCGCCATTGCCGGGGAGCATAGCTCTATTCTTTGAGTCACTTGGGATTTATATCTGCTTATCATTATGAAGAACTTGAAAGATCAAAGAACCAAGATTTTTTCCTCAACTACGAGGGGAGGTAAGGAACTGCCATCTAGCTTTGCACTTGATTCACCTTCTGTTTTGAGTAAACTTACGACACCTACACCTTCTATTCATTCTGATATGTCGCATGTTATTGATGATGCCACTTTTGCTTTGCATGATGCTTATGATGAAACTACTTCTATGCTTGATAATACTGTGCCACTAGGTGAATTTCTTGATGAACAACTTACTAGGGATAGAGAGAATGAAATTATTGAAAGTGATAATATTGATGAAAGTGATGATGAAGATTCTCCCCCTAGATATGAATTGCCTGTTGTGCCTGAGGGTTATGTTATGGATGAAGGAACTACTAGAGACTTCTTAGCTTGCAATGATAGATCTGATCTTAAGAAATTATTAGCTAAGCTTAAAGAAAAATCTTTGAATGCTAGAATGAAATATGACCCCGCTTTTGCTACTTCACCTATCTTTATTACTGATAAAGATTATGATTTCTCTGTCGATCCTGAGTTAATTACTTTGGTTGAATCTGATCCTTTTTATAGCTATGAATCTGAAACTGTTATGGTACATCTTACTAAATTAAATGATATAGCCACCCTATTCACTAATGATGAGAAAACTCGCTATTACTTTATCCTTAAGTTGTTTCCGTTCTCATTAAAGGGTAATGCTAAAACATGGTTTAATTCTCTTGATCCTGGTTGTGTGCGTAGTCCCCAGGATATGATTTATGACTTCTCTGCTAAATATTTCCCCGCTCATAAGAAACAAGTTGCTTTAAGGGAAATATATAATTTTGTGCAAATTGAAGAAGAGAGTCTCCCACAAGCTTGGGGGGGCTTCTTCGATTACTTAATGCTTTGTCTGATCATCCTCTCAAGAAAAATGAAATACTTGATATCATTTATAATGGACTAATCGATGCTTCCATAGACTACCTGGATAGTTGTGCTGGTTGTGTTTTCAGGAAAAGAATTGTTGGTCAAGCTGAATTGATATTGAATAATATGTTGACTAATGAAAATAATTGGATACTTCCTGAACCAACTCCTAAGCCAAGTCCGAAGAAAAGGGGTATTCTATTTCTCAGTCCTGAAGATATGCAAGAGGCAAAGAAATCTATGAAAGAAAAAGGTATTAAAGCTGAAGATGTTAAGAATTTACCACCTATTGACGAAATACATGGCCTTGATAACCCGACACAGGTAGTAAAGGTAAATTCTCTCTATAGATTCGATAAATGTGAAGTTCCATTTACTAAGTTTGCTAGCCAATGCTTGGATGAGTTTGATGACTTTATGGTTAAACAAGAAAACTACAATGCTTATGTTGGTAGACAATTGAAATACCATGCTGATATGCTTGAACACTTGAGTGATTATATGTCTAGAGTTAAAGGTGAACTTAAACTTACTAGTAAACATGCTTCTACGGTTACCACTCAAGTAGAACAAGTACTTATGGCTCAGAATGATTTGTTCAATGAATTAAATAATAAGAAAAATGATAATGTTGTTAGAGTTATGACTAGAGGGGGTAAAATGACTCAGGAACCTTTGTATCCTGAGGGCCATCCCAAGAGAATTTAGAAAGATTCTCAGAGAACTAATGTTGATGCACCTAGTTATTCTAAGAAGAAGAAAAAGAAAAATGATAGAACTCTGCATGCTTCTAGTGAACCTGATGTTGACACACCTGAGAATCCCAATGATATTTCTATTTCTGATGCTGAAACACAATCTGGTAATGAACATGAACCTAGTGATAATGTTAATGATGATGTTCATGTTGATGCTCAACCTAGCAATGATAATGATGTAGAAATTGAACCTCCTGTTGATCTTGATAACCCACAATCAGAGAATCAACGTTATGATAAGAGAGACTTTTTTGCTAGGAAGCATGGTAAAGAAAGAGAACCATGGGTTCAGAAACTCATGCATTTTCCTCCTAAACCATCCAAGAAAAAGGATGATGAGGATTTTGAGAGCTTTGCTGAAATGATTAGACATATCTTTTTGCGTATGCGTTTGACTGATATGCTTAAAATGAACCCTTATGCTAAATACATGAAGGATATTGTTACAAATAAGAGAAAGATACCAGAAGCTGGAATTTCCACCATGCTTACTAATTATACTTTTAATGGTGGAATACCAAAGAAACTGGGAGATCCAGGAGTACCAACTATACCATGCTCCATTAAAATAAATTATGCTAAAACTGCTTTATGGAGCTGGTGTTAGTGTTATGCCTCTCTCTTTATATCGTAGACTTGATTTGAATAAGTTGACACCCACTGAAATATCTTTGCAAATGGCTGATAAATCAACTGCTATACCTGTCGGTATTTGTGAGGATGTGCCTGTTGTGGTTGCAAACGTTACTATTTTAATGGACTTTGTTATTCTTGATATTCCTGAGGACGATAGTATGTCATTTATCCTTGGTAGACCCTTTTTTGAATACTGCAGGGGCTGTTATTGATTGCAACAAAGGCAATGTCCCTTTTGATGTTAATGGTAATGAGCATATGGTACACTTTCCGAGGAAACAACCTCAAGTCCATAGTATCAATTCTATTGGAAAATTTTCAACAATTATTATTGGAGGTTTTGAATTTCCTCTTCCCACTGTCAAGAAGAAATATGATATTATTATTGTTGGGGATATGCACATCCCCATTGAGGTAACCTAGTGTTATTTGAAATTTCTCCGGTTTCATGTTATTCGAAATGAGTTTGTTAACAAGACCTGGTCAACCTTGCTAGTGGATTCCTTTTGATGAGCATGAGATGGATGAAGTTAGAAAGCACAACTCTCTGTACCCTCTTGTCGGTGTCAAAACCGGCGGATCTCAGGTAGGGGGTCCCGAACTGTGCGTCTAGGCCGGATGGTAACATGAGGCAAGGGACACGAAGTTTTACCCAGGTTCGGGCCCTCTCGATGGAGGTAAAACCCTACGTCCTGCTTGATTAATATTGATGATATGGGTAGTACAAGAGTAGATCGAGCACGAGATCGAAGAGGCTAAACCCTAGAAGCTAGCCTATGGTATGATTGTTGATGTGTACGTTGTCCTACGGACTAAAACCCTCCGGTTTATATAGACACTGGATAGGGCTAGGGTTACATAGAGTCGGTTACAATGGTAGGAGATCTACATATCCGTATCGCCAAGCTTGCCTTCCACGCCAAGGAAAGTCCCTTCTGGACACGGGACGGAGTCTTCAATCTTGTATCTTCATAGCCCAGGAGTCCGGCTGAAGGTATAGTCCGGCTATCCAAACACCCCCTAATCCAGGACTCCCTCGCCTCTTTTTACTTTCTGTTATTTATATTAAATAAAGAAAAAATAGCATTTTCTGTCTACTTTCTAAATTATCAATGCAATAAAAAAATACCATGAAAATAAAAGTTCTCCAAATGCCCTGAAAATGAAATATGATTTTTTTTCTAGAATATTTGAGAATATCTGGCACTGAGAACACAGCAGGGGGAGCAGGTACGTGCCCACGAGGGTGGAGGGCGCGCCCTACCCCCTAGGGCGCCCCCTGCCTCGTGGACCTCATGTGGGTCCCCTCCACTTATCCTTGCACCCACACACTTCGTCTTGCTCTAGAAAAAATCACTAGCCAGCTCAAACCCGAGTTCTAGCTCATCTTGCTGCCATTTTCGATCTCCTTTCTCAAAGCTCCATTCACAAAACTGCTTTGGGGGATTGTTCTTTGGTATGTGACTCCTCCAATGGTCCAATTAGTTTTTGTTCTAGTGCTTTATTTATTCCATTTTTTGCCGGTTAGGTGACCCTGTTCTTGAGCTTGCATGTCAAATTTATGTGGTCAAAAGTGGTTTTAATGCATGAGGTAGCCTCTAGGCACTTGTAGGAGTAGTTGCTATCAATCTTGTTGAGTCTGGTTCACTTTTATTTTGAGTCACTAAAAATTTCAAAAAAAATTCAAATGAAGAAATATGTTTAGGAAAATGTACCAAGGTGGTTCCTCAAGGAAGCAAGGCCCAAGGCCCGCAATACGCGAGCCAGACAATGAACTACCAAGAAATGCTCAAGTGCGGCCTTGTGAATGGTCGTTAGAGGACTTCATGGTTCGGGCAGGCACTACTAGGGAAAAGCCTATACACAGAATCTTACCAGCAGCACACTTTAAAATTAGGCGCTGCTGCTAAGTAGCAGTAGCGTGGGTTTTTAAACCTCGCTACTACTAAGTTGATAGCAGTAGCGTTGGTTTTTAACCCTCGCTACTACTAAGCGGTCTCTACCGTGCCCCCGGGACATGCCATAGTAGTAGCGCGGTTTTTAACCCTCGCTACTACTAAGTTGATAGCAGTAGCGCTGGTTTTTACCCCTCGCTACTACTAAGAGGTCTCTACCGTGCCCCTGGGCCATGCCATAGTAGTACCGAGGGTTATAAACCCGCGCTACTAGTAAGTTTTTACCCCTCGCTACTACTAAGAGGTCTCAACCGTGCCCCTCCGGGACATGCCATAGTAGTAGCGAGGGGTAAAATCCCTCGCTACTACTAAAGGTCCCATTTTGAAACTCTACCCCCCCCCCCGGTGGATCGCCTTTTCGGTTTTGTAAAAAGCAAAAGAAAATGATAAAAACTTCAAAAATTAAAATCCTTCGAGATGTAGTTATGTTACTACATCTACTAGTTAGGAAAATTTAAAAACTTAAATTTGGACATGTTTTTAAAAAGTGTAGGGAAAATGTAAAACGGCTATAACTTTTGCATACGATGTTTGAAAAAACGTATAATATATCAAAATGTTTCAAAAATTAAAATCCTTCGAGATGTAGTTATGTTCTTACATCTACTAGTTAGGAAAATTTAAAAACTTAGATTTGGACATGTTTTGCAAAAAGTGTAGGGAAAATGTAAAACGGCTATAACTTTTGCATACGATGTCAGAAAAAAACGTATAATATATCAAAATGTTCAGCACGAAAATCTGCATACGATGGAGACGGCCTATGGCCTGTTTGAAAATTTTTAGAATCCTCAAATTCTAAAAGGAAAAAAAGTTATGCTCAAATTTCAGTTTTTTTAATTTTGGTCAAATCTGGTCAAACTGTGGTCAAACTACTTATTCAAGACGTATTAGTGTTACTAAATAATTATTCAAGAATATTAGTGTTACTAAATAATTATTTCAGTTTTTTGGAATTTTGGTCAAATCTGGTCAAACTTTGGTCAAACTTTGGTCAAACTTTGGTCAAAATGTGGTCAAACTCCTTATTCAAGAAATATTAGTGTTACTAAATAATTATTGTGGTTTAGAACAATAGTTTTAAACTCAAACAGCGAAATGTGTGACTTCATGCTCAAGCTAAACTCCTGAGGCTTAATAGGATTGACATCTTACTATTGTCAGGAAAACAACAAGTGCAGACTTGGAATCGAGGGAGAATAGAACCCGGAAGTTAAGCGTGCTCAGGCTGGAGTAGTAAGAGGATGGGTGACAGTCCGAGAAGTTAGATGATTTAGAATGATGAGGGGTGATTAGAGATTAAATTGAGCAGCGATGAGGGTGATTAGAGATTAGAGGGTTAATAGCGCCTTATTAGTAGCGCCGGCCCCCGCGCTGCTAATAGGCCCAAAACCCGCGCTGCTGCTAGGCTTTTCCCTAGTAGTGAGGAATTAAGGAGGAATTTGAAGCATATGTGCGTAACGCCGATCTTGAGAGCTTCATGGCAGATAAGTGCCGTCAGTACCTCTATTTAACTGATTCATTTGTGAGAAGGTTTAAATTTACATCATCACGCAATTCTCAAACTGTCCTATTTGATCTTTATGATAAATCTTATACCATGGACTTAGAAGATTTTAATACTGCTTGTAAACTCCCATAGTGGGGTAATGTTAGTGAACCTCGCAAATCTGAATATAAAGACTTTCTTGCTAGTATAACTGTGGGGGATCTAGGGAAATCACGCAAGCTACCATAGGGAGCATTCATTTTCCTGCCATACATTATTTTGCTCTCTTTATAGGTAGATGCATTAATGGTAAGGATGAGGCATGTCACATGTGTGTTCCGGATATAGTGTTCTCAAGAGTGTTGTATTAGGAAATAGACAATATAACTTGGGGGCCATTGTTGCACGTAGGTTGCATAATAATAGTATTGATGGAGATTTCTTTGGGGGAATTTATGCAACCCATTTAGCTGATTTTCTTGAGATACCCATACGCGGAAATGATATTGAGTTGCCTCCTTATTTATATTATAATGGTTTGTCGTCATTTTGTTGAGAGGAACAATCAGTTCCTCCAGTACCGACTAATCTTTGACAGATGACGCACCTATCACGTCGCTCTCCCTGCTCCTACTTTCTTTGACTTTCAGGCAAAAAGGAGATATGTTATAACCAGGGAGGAGGCGACCGAGTACGAGAGGAGGACGGAGGTAGCTCGCCTCCAAGATGCAGCTCATCAGGAAATCGCCGCTGCATCTCAGTACGACCCCATCTACAACTTCGATCCATGGGCATAGACCACCTTAGGCCAAAAGCCTAAGCTTGGGGGAGTACGTATTTCTCACCGACATTACATTTATGCTCACACACTCACTCTAGTTGTCGGTGCTCATACTTTTTCATTGTATCATACATGCTAGTTTATTTTCTTTTTAAGCTTTCTTCTTGTGTGTTTGAAAAACCTTAAGAAAAACCAAAAAAATTAGTTGTAGCTTTTAGCTAGTTTACTTTACATGCCTGTAGTAGTATTAATTAAAAAGAAAACCCAAAAAGATTTCTTGTTCTTCTTTTGCTTGTTGGGAGCCTTCCCGTGTACATAGTTTTATTTCTTTTCTTGTTCTTTGGGGGTCGAGAGGAGAAGACCATGATGAAGTTGTTGAGTGGCTCTTATATGCATTATTGTTGATCTAACAAAGAGCCGATGTTACTTGTCTTCTCCCATGTATTGAATTCTTGCAGATTCCATCTTGGTCCAATGCACGTGCACTATTATTATTATCCACACTATTTGGTCGTGCAAGTGAAAGACAATAATGACGATATATGATGAACTTATTGAGATGAGAAAAGCTGGTACGAACTCGACCTCTCTTGTTTTTGTAAATACGATTAGTCCATCGTTCCTGATTCAGCCTATTATGAGTGAAACATGTTGCAATGACAATGAGAGATTATAGTTGCTTATGCCATGCTTAATTTTCTAGGAGTTTATAATGGTTTACCTTGCGTGCCAACATGCTATTAAAATGGTTGTGATGTGGTATGACGGGGTGGTATCCTCCTTTGAATGATTTGAGTGGCTTGACTTGGCACATGTTCACGCATGTAGTTGAAACAAAATCAACAGAGCCTCTACGATATTTATGTTCATGGTGAATTATATCCTATTCATGCTTTTATTCGGTGTTGATTAATTTTAGTGCATGTTCATGACTGTTGTCGCCCTCTAGTTGGTCGCTTCCTAGTCTCTTTCTAGCCTTCACTTGTACTAAGCGGGAATACTGCTTGTGCATCCAACTCCATTAAACCCCAAAGTTATTCCATATCAGTCCACCATACCTTCCTATATATGGTATCTACCTGCCGTTCCAAGTAAATTTGTATGTGCCGAACTCTAAACCTTCAAATAAACATTCTGTTTTGTATGCTCGAATAGCTCATGTATCAGCTAGGGTTGTCTATATCTTCCATGCTAGACGGGTTATTCTCTAGATGAGTGGACTCCGCTCCTCACTCACAAGAAAATGGCTGGTCACCGGGATGCCCAGTCCCATACTCAAATCAAATCAAAATAATTGCAAACAAAACTCCCCCAGGATTGTTGTTAGTTGGAGGCACCCGTTGTTTCGAGCAAGCCATGGATTGATGCTTGTTGGTGGTGGGGGAGTATAAACTTTACCATTCTTCTTGGGAACCGCCTATAATGTGTGTAGCATGGAAGATATCGAGATCTCTCGGTTGTTATGCTGACAATAAAAGTATACCGCTCAAAATATTATTCATCTCTATTTCAAAATCGAGCTCTGGCACCTCTATAAATCCCTGCTTCCCTCTACGAAGGGCCTATCCATTTACTTTTATGTTAAGTCATCACCCTCTTATTAAAAGCACCAGTTGGAGAACACTGGTGTCATTTGCATGTATTACTGTTAGTTTACATTGAGTACGACTTGACTGGATCTCTTTTACCATGAATTACAATGTCTAGTCAGTCCTTGATCTTTAAAGGTGCTCTGCATTTATGTTTTGCAGTCTCAGAAAGGGCTAGCGAGATACCATCTTCTTATATCAAATTATGATTATTTTGAGAAAGTGTTGTCATCCGAGATTTATTATTATTGCTCGCTAGTTGATTATGCCATTGATATGAGTAAACATGAGACCTAAATGTTATTGTGAATATGGTTAGTTCATAATATTTGCTGAAAACTTGAATGCTAGCTTTACATATTTGCAACAACAAGAGCAAACAGAGTTTGTAGAAGTTTTTCTTTATCACTTTCAATTTATCAACTGAATTGCTTGAGGACAAGCAAAGGTTTAAGCTTGGGGGAGTTGATGCGTCTCCGTCGTATCTACTTTTCCAAACACTTGTGCCCTTGTTTTGGACTCTAACTTGCATGATTTGAATGGAACTAACCCGGACTGACGCTGTTTTCAGCAGAATTGCCATGATGTTGTGCAGAAATAAAAGTTCTCGGAATGGCATGAAAATCAATGGAGATTATTTTTGGAATATATAAAAAATACTAGAAGAAGAATCCACGTTAGGGGGCCCACACCCTGTCCACGAGGGTGGAGGGCGCGCCCCCTGCCTCGTGGGCCCCCTGATGCTCCACCGACGTCCATCTTGACTCCATATATTCGTGTTCGGGGAGAAAAAAATAAGGGAGAAGGATTCATCGCATTTTATGATATGGAGCCGTCGACAAGCCCTAAACTCTCTCGGGAGGGCTGATCTTGAGTCCGTTCGGGTCTCCGGAGAGGGGAATCCGTTGCTATCGTCATCATCAACCTTCCTCCATCACCAATTTCATGATGCTCACCGTCGTGCGTGAGTCATTCCATGGTAGGCTTGTTGGACGGTGATGGGTTGGATGAGATTTATCATGTAATTGAGTTGTTTTGTTAGGGTTTGATCCCTAGTGTCCATTATGTTCTGAGATTGATGATTAACTTTGCTATGCTTAATGCTTGTCACTAGGGCCCGAGTGCCATGATTTCAGATCTAAACCTATTATATTTTCATGAGTATATGTGAGTTCTTGATCCTATCTTGGAAGTCTATAGTCACCTATTATGTGTTATGATCCGTTAACCCCGAAGTGACAATAATCGGGATAGTTATCGGTGATGACCGTATTTTGAGGAGTTCATGCATTCACTATGTGTTAATGCTTTGGTCTGGTACTCTATTAAAAGGAGGCCTGAATATCCCTTAGTTTCCAATAGGACCCCGCTGCCACGGGAGGGTAGGACAAAAGATGGCATGCAAGTTCTTTTCAATAAGCACGTATGACTATATTCGGAATACATGCCTACATTATATTGATGAACTGGAGCTAGTTCTGTGTCACCCTACGTTATAACTGTTGCATGATTGATCACATCCGACATAATTATCCATCACTGATCCATTGCCTATGAGCTTTTCATATATTGTTCTTCGCTTATTTACTTTTCTGTTGCTACTGTTACAATCACTATAAAACCAAAACTCCTACCGTTACTTTTACCACTGTTACCACTACTATCATATTACTTTGCTACTAAACACTTTGCTGCAGATATTAAGTTTCTAGGTGTGGTTGAATTGACAACTCAGCTGCTAATACTTGAGAATATTCTTTGGTTCCCCTTTTGTCGAATCAATAAATTTGGGTTGAATACTCTACCCTCGAGAACTGTTGCGATCACCTATACTTGTGGGTTATCAGAAACCCGTACTATTAAGAGGGAGTCTACATCGGTAGGAATTGGGTGAATCATTGCACGTACACTTCTTCCTCACCCACCTTTGCCTTCCTTGTTTTGTGAGAGAGAGAGCTTCCTTTCTTTTTCAACTGTTGCTGTGTACTCTCAATGATTGTACCGCTCGTTCGAGCGGTTGTACCGCTCGCTCTTGGCACTTACCCAACCACCATCCCAGGGGTGATACCCCGGTGTTGAACTGCCCAGTCATGACCAAGCGGTTGTCTTCCCCTAGGCGGTAGTACTGCCACCGTGCTTAAAACATGACTGCGGTGTCATTGGCGGTTGTACCGGCCAGGTACCGCTCAACAACCGGCCTCGGTTCTGTTTTGATGTGGTACTCGGGCGGTGGTGGCCTGGTTGTTCCGGTTGTGCTCCGCACACTGGTACCACCGGTGACCTAAGCGGTTGTACCACTTAGGACTTAGCCACCCAAGGTTCCAGGGACAGGCGGTTGCACCGGTGCACTACCGCTTGATCACCACTCCTGGGGTGTCTCGCTTCTATTTCATAGCGGTGGTTGAGCGGTGGCTGAGCGGTAGTTCCGATTGTTCTTCACAACCGGTACTACCGCTTTCCTGTCCGGTTGTACCGCTTGGTAGGGTTTCTGCAGTGTTTCTATGAGTTCCGGTTATACTGGGACTAGGAGCGGTTGTACCATTGTAGTGTTGTTTTCACAGTAACGGTTGGATTTTAGGTTTTGCTATATAAGGGTGGTTCTTCCACCTACCACATTCAGCTCTTGCCTCTCTCTCTCTCTCTCCACCATTAAGGCCATTCAAGCTCTCTTGCCCGATCTCTCTCTCTAGCCACTAAAATTTGTTGATTTGCTAGGGATAGAAGGAGGAGATCTAGATCTACACTTCCACCAAAGGATATTTGATTCCTCCATACTTTCTTGTGTGGATTTTGTTACTCTTGGGTGTTTGAGCACCCTAGACGGTTGAGGCCACCTTAGAGCCACATTCCATTGTGGTGAAGCTCCGTGGTTTCGTTGGGAGCCTCCAATTCGGTTGTGGAGAGAGCCCCAACCTTGTTTGTAAAGGTTCGGTCGCCACCTTCAAGGGCACTGTAACACCCCGGATGTAACTTTCCCAATTTGTACTCCAACTCTTGCCGTTTCCGGTGTTAAGTCAATTTATTTTCTCGGGTTCGGGTTTTGTCTCCGTGTGTTGTTCTCGTTGTCATGCATCTCATATCATGTCATCATGTGCATTGCATTTGCATACGTGTTCATCTCATGCATTCGAGCATTTTCCCCGTTGTCCGTTTTGCATTCCGGCGCTTCGTTCTCCTCCGGTGGTCATTTCTACCTTTCTTTCATGTGTGAGGATTAAACATTTCTGGATTGGACCGAGACTTGCCAAGCGGCCTTAGTTTACTACCGGTAGACCGCCTATCAAGTTTCATATCATTTGGACTTCATTTGATACTCCAACAGTTAACCGAGGGACCGAAAAGGCCTCGTGTGTGTTGCAGCCCAACACCCCTCCAATTTGGCCCAAAACCCACCTAAGCCTTCTCCATCATCTAGATCGTTCGATCACGATCGCGTGGCCGAAAACTGCACCTTATTTGGACTCTCCTAGCTCCCTCTACCTATAAAACTAGCCCCTCCTCCAAAATTCCGGGTCCTCTCCACCCCTAACCCTAAAAAAAATCTACCGCGCCGCGCCGGACACGTCTGTGCCGGCCGGACAAGCCGCCGCCGCCACCCGCGGTGAACCAGGGCATGCCACGTGGCAGCTCCTGCCCGCGCCGCCGCCGAGGCCCGCCGGGCCCAAGGCCGGCCCCCTCCGTCCCG
>NC_057797.1:541615373-541624835 GCF_018294505.1 Triticum aestivum | reverse complement strand
CCGCCGTCCGGCGCTGCCGTGGCGCCATCGCCGCCCATCGCCGGCGCCGTGCATCACCATCGCCACACCAGCTCGCCGCCAGGCTCCCTCCCCGCCTCGCCAAGCCGCCGCGCCCGCCGGCCGGAACCCGCTCCGGCGACCGGCCTCGACCCCGCCGCCTCTCCCCCGTCACGCTGGCTCCGACAAACTCCGGCACCGGTGAACAGTGCTTCGGCGGACCTCGTTCCGTGTGCCCCGATCCAGATCTGAAATATTAGGGTTGACCCCGTTTTTTTTCCTAAGTCCCTAGCTCATGTGCCCATATTCATCATGCTATAACTTTGCATCCGTAGCTCTGATTCATGCATATAGCATATCAAAATGTTCATATCAGAGAGTACATCATTTCATTACATTGCATCATTTTCTTTTGAGTTCATTTTGATGCCCGAAATGCTGTTAGAAGAGGGCTACTTGAGATATTTGTCAGATCTGCTGCTCCATTTAGCTTTTTGTCATTTTTGCCATGATTATTGTGTGCATGTTATGACCATGAGTTCTACATATGTTTTGTTAAGGGTTTTGTCATCTTTCCATAGGTGCAACCCATGTATTTTTGTGATGTGTGTGGTGACTAGCACAAGCTTACAAAGTGAGGCTCTTGGTAATTCTGATTTCAGGGACTTAGCATTTCCACCAAGTCCTAGAGCTGTTTATCTCATATGGCCATATGTTCATGTTGTTTCCTAGTGATCCGTGCCTCTTTTGAGGATGATCAGTAAGGATGTTTTGTTAATCTTGTAGTGCTCTATCAATCCATGTCTTTTTTTGCAATTATGGAGCACCCTAGCTTGAGTCACTTGAGCTCTACTTTTGCTACTTTGTGAATCTGGGCAGATTGTCAATTTGTTTGCAATTTTGCCGATGATGTTGTAGTTGATCCGTGCATGCTATGCTATTATTATTACCATTTCTAGCTTGAATTTTGTGTGTTCTTGATAGATGTATGCTTAGCTTATCATGTCTTGCTCTGTATTGAGTGCATCGAGCTCGTAAACATGCCTACTTGATATCTGTTTTCAGCATGCTTCAGTTTTCACTAAGTCTGTGATCTGATTATGTTTTTGCCATGTTCACATGCTTGCAATTGTATTTTCTGATCCCTTTTGGCTCAAGGTCACTAAGGGACTTTTGTTAAGCTCTTTGAGTAGCTCCATGCCATGCTTTACTTTGCCATGTTCAGGTCCTGTAGCATGTAGTTTTGTAGCTCCGAAGAGTGCTACCTGATCTGAAATTCCAGACAAGTGTTAATTTCACTAAGTATGAAATCTGTTTGGCATATGCATTTTTGCCATGCTTGTTTGAACCTGTTAATGGATGAATTGGCCATAGCTCAGTGCTAGACTTTTGTTAATCATCTTGAATGCATCCCTGCCATGTATTTTGTTATCATGTTTGGGTGCTGTAGCATGTTCATTTCGTTGCATTTAGATGGCTACTTGCTGTAAATCGCAGACCAGTGTCATATTTGAATCGCTTGCCATTTCCAAACCGTAACTCCGATTCCGGCGTTCTTTATATCGTTTTCAAGCGATTTCATCTCTTCTTTCCAGTGGCACACTTGGATTCCCAAGTTGAGGCCAGGGTCATGCATTCCTTGTCACATCTTGCATATGCATCCCGCATCGCATCCCGCATAGCATACCATCTTTGCATCATTTTGCTTGATCCTTGCACGTGGTTGATTTGTGTCCTTGTTGCTTGTTTGTCTTGTTTGGGTAGAGCCGGGAGACGATTTTGCTAACGAGGAGCCCGTTGAGTTTGCTTTCGAGGATCCAGTCAACTCTGACAACTTTGCAGGCAAGATGATCATACCCTCGAAATCACTACTATCTTTGATATGCTAGTTTGCTCGCTCTTTTGCTATGCCAATGCTACGATGCCTACCACTTGCTTTCAAGCCTCCCAAATTGCCATGTCAAACCTCTAACCCACCATGTCCTAGCAAACCGTTGATTGTCTATGTTACCGCTTTGCTTAGCCCCTCATATAGTGTTGCTAGTTGCAGGTGAAGATTGGAGGCCGTTCCTTGTTGGAACATTTATTTAATTGTTGGGATATCATTATATTATCTTGTTATCTTAATGCATCTATATACTTGGTAAAGGGTGGAAGGCTCAGCCTCTCGCCTAGTGTTTTGTTCCACTCTTGCTGCCCTAGTTTCCGTCATATCAGTGTTATGTTCCCGGATTTTGCGTTCCTTACGCGGTTGGGTTATAATGGGAACCCCTTGATAGTTCGCCTTGATTAAAGCTTTTCCAGCAATGCCCAACCTTGGTTTTACCATTTGCCACCTAGCCGCTTTTCCCTTGGGTTTCCGGAGCCCGAGGGTCATCTTATTTAACACCCCTCCCCTCGGGGCCAGTGCTCCTCTGAGTGTTGGTCCAAACTATCAGCCGCCGGTGAGTACCAGGGGCAACTATGGGCTGGCCTACCGGAAGTTTAGGCAATCTGAGTGTGCCCTGAGAAAGAGATATGTGCAGCTCCTATCAGGATTTGTCGGCACGTTCGGGCGGTGTTGCTGGTCTTGTTTTAACCTTTCGAAGTGTCTTGAAAAACCGAGATACCGAGTCTGATCGGAACGTCTTGGGAGGAGGTCTATTCCTTCGTTGACCGTGAGAGCTTGTCATGGGCTAAGTTGGGACTCCCCTACAGGGATTTGAACTTTCGAAAGCCATGCCCGCGGTTATGGGCAGATGGGAATTTGTTAATGTCCGGTTGTAGATAACTTTAACCTTAACTAATTAAAATGAATCAACTGAGTGTGTTACCGTGATGGCCTCTTCTCGGCGGAGTCCGGGAAGTGGACACGGTGTTGGAGTAATGTTTGCGCAGGTTGCTCTCTAGTTTCTCGCTCGCGCTTTGCCTCCTCTTCCCGCTCTCTTTGCGAATAAGTTAGCCACCATATTCGCTAGTCGCTTGCTGCAGCTCCATATATTTACCTTGCCATACCTATAAGCTTAAATAATCTTGATCGCGAGGGCGCGAGATTGCTGAGTCCCTGTGGCTCACAGATTACTATTACACCAGATGCAGGGCCTGATGATTCCGCTCCAGGAGACGCGCTTGAGCTCAAGTGGGAGTTCAACGAGGACTATCAATGCTACTATGTTTCCTTTCCTGATGATCAGTAGTGGTGCCCAGTTGGGGGTGATCGGGACCGTGTCGCTTGTTGGGTTCTCTTTTATTTTGGCGCCGTAGTCGGGCCATGAGTGTTTGGATGATGTAATGTTATTTATGTACTTGATTGACGTGGCGAGTGTAAGCCAACTATGTTATCTCCCCTTTTATTATCATATTACATGGGATGTTGTGAAGATTGCCTAACTTGCGACATATGCCTTCAATGCGATTATGCCTCTAAGTCGTGCCTCGACACGTGGGAGATATAGTCGCATCGAGGGTGTTATAAGTTGGTAATCAGAGCCTTCCCCGACCTTAGGAGCCCCATTGCTTGATCGTTTTTAGCGGCCAAGTTGTGTCTAGAAAAATGTTTTGAGTCATTTAGGAATTATATATCGGAGAGTTTAAGGCATCCTGACGTAGAGTTTTAACTCTTCTCTTCTCAAATTTCACTAAAAAAATTTAGGATCACGCGGGTATCTTGGAATCGTTCCGATGGTGTTATGATGAGAACATTGTCTTGGTGCCTCCTGTCAGGGGTCTTGTGGAAGTGTCCCGGGGAGTTAAGCTCTGAGGTGTTGTCGTCATTATTTTATCGTTGCAGTTCTGGAATACCTGAGTTTAGTACGCCGACATCAAAAATCTCTTTTATGCAGTTCGTTGGTGAGATAACCTCGACACCACCCAGTACTGGGGCGGGAGTTCGGGAGTATCACCATAACTTGTATAACGGATGCTTTTCGAAGGTTGACGTAGATGGTTTCCGATGTTTTTCTCGGTTATGTGTTGAAGGATGGATACAGCTGGATGTAGGATTTGCTAGTTTGGGTGAGATATTATGCTTCCCCTGTATCCCCAACACTTGATTGCATAACCGAAAAGGTTCGGGAGTTTCATAGGTGGGAATTCTAGTAGCTCTAGTTCTTCTTCCACGGATATTGGTTTGAGATTGGGATTTCTTACCGATTATTTGTTCTTGATCCGTACCTTGTTGATTTATTTCTCTACCTAAATTCTACGTGGCTTATCATTTTATGGATATGACCATTTCAAGAGGAATGCACTCGTTCATTTTGTTCGGATGTGAAGACTATATGTTGCAATTTTCATTCCGTTGGATTCAGCTTCAATATTTGTCTATCAATGTCCTAATGGATGTCAACCTCTTCAGGATGGCTCCTCCAACGTGCACGACTCTGAATCCTGATCCGCCACCACCTCCACCTCCTCCGGAGGCATGGCAAGCTGTGATGGCCGCAACCAATGCAAACACACAGTTGATCATGCAAATTCTCCAAGAGCGCAATCAAGGCAACCAAGGGAACCAAGGCAACAATCAGAATCACTTTGCTTCACTCAACCAGTTCCTTGCTAACGGGCCAAAGACTTTCAGCAATTGTGTTGAGGCAACCAATGCTGACGATTGGCTTGTGGATCTGTGCAAGCATTTCGAGTGCAGTAATGTCAGGCCTGAGGACTTTGTCAAGTTCGCTTCCTTCCAACTGAAAGATCAAGCTGCAGAATGGTTCCAGCAATACAAGGATTCCAGAGGTGGACGTGTTATCACTTGGATGAATTCCGTCGAGATTTCCGAGCTCATCATATTCCTCAGAGCATGGTTGAAAGCAAGCGTGAGGAATTCCGCAACCTGAAGCAAGGCTCTTTGTCTGTCTATGACTACAACAAGTTGTTTCAGAAGCTCACCCGCTTTGCCAAGCAGGACGTTCCTGATGAGAAGAGCATGATATACCAGTTCAGGGGTGGTCTCAGAGAAGAAATTCAGCTAGCTCTTGTTCTTTTCGAGCCCTTGAGATACGATGAGTTCTACAACATGGCATTGAAGCAAGAGGCTGCTCAGCTGAGGTGTGATGCTTCCAAGAAGCGAGTCAGAGATGTTACTCCTTCTTCCTCTACTCAAGTGGCCAAGCAGCAGAAGTATTGGCTTCCTCCTCCTCCGTTCCGTCAGCCGTATCAGTAGAAGAGCAAAGGTGGCAGTGGATCTTCCCACCCCCCAACCCTGGCTTTCAGAACAAGACTTCGTCTCAAGCTCCAAGATCGAGTGCTCCATATCACCGTCCGCTTTCATATGTCACGTGCAACAAGTGCCAACAGAAGGGTCACTATGCCAACAAGTGTTTCAACCAGAGGCGTCTTCCTCCTCCTCCTCCTGTCAGATCGGCAAGTACAGCTATGGTCAAGCATAACCCCAAGTACGCCAAGGTCAATATGGTGAATGCAGCTCAGGCAGAGGATTCTTCAGATGTCATCATGGGTAACCTTCCTGTTAATGATGTTCCTGCAAAAGTTCTTTTTGACACTGGTGCATCGCATTGTTTTATCTCGAGACCTTTTGCATCTAAGCATGGGTAGTTTTCTCAAGTTATGCATAAGCCATTAGCAGTTGTCTCTCCGGGTAGATGCTTGCTTGCTAACTACGAAGTTCCGGATATTTCTATCTCGATGGGTGATTTCAAGTTTCTAGCTTCTCCAATGATCCTTGGTAACTCGGATATTGATCTTATTCTTGGAATGGATTGGCTTTCTAAGCACAAGGCTCAGCTTGATTGTGCAGCCAGGCAGATTCAATTGACTCACTCGTCTGAGGATGTAATTGTTTTTGCCGCTCGGGATAATACTATCCGTCTGTTTTCTCTCAATGAGAAGGGTGAACTGGATGCTATCTCTCAAATTCCAGTCGTTTGCGAATATCAAGACGTCTTTCCAGAAGAGCTTCCAAGAATGCCTCCGCACCGGCCAGTTGAATTCGTTATTGATCTTGAGCCTGGCACAGAACCTGTGTGCAAGCGTCCTTACAAGCTCGGACCTGAAGAGTTGAAGGAGCTGAAGAAGCAACTCGATATTCAAGAGAAAATGGGTCTCATCCGGCCTAGTTCTTCTCCGTGGGGTTGTGGTGTTCTTTTTGTGAAGAAGAAGGATGGAATGGACCGACTTTGTGTTGATTACCGTCCATTGAACAAGAAGACCATCAAGAACAAATACCCACTTCCTAACATCAACGAGCTGTTCGAACAACTCAAAGGTGCCCAAGTATTCTCCAAGCTTGATCTCCGTATGGGTTATCATCAGATTCGAATCCGTGAGCAAGATATTCCCAAGACGGCTTTCAGGACAAGCTATGGTTCATATGAATACACTGTCATGTCTTTTGGCCTCGTCAACGCTCCTCCGACGTTCTCTCGTATGATGAACTTCATCTTCAACGCCTACACCAATGACTTCGTTTTGGTATATCTCGACGACATTCTGGTTTTCTCAAAGAACAAGGAAGATCATGCCAAGCACTTGCGTTTGGTTCTTGATAAACTGAGGGAACACCAGTTCTACGCCAAGTTCTCCAAGTGCGAATTTTGGCTCGATGAGGTTCTTTATCTTGGTCATATCATCTCTGCCAAGGGCATTGCTGTGAATCCTGAGAAGGTGTCTGCAATTGTGAATTGGGAACCTCCTCAGAACGTGAAGCAACTCCGTGGCTTCCTCGGTCTCGCAAGCTATTACCGAAGATTCATTGAAAACTTTTCTAAGATCGCGAAGCCTCTCTCAAATCTTCTCCAGAAGCACGTCAAGTACGTTTGGTCTCCGGAGTGTGACATTGCTTTCAACACTTTGAAAGAGAAATTGATCACTGCTCCAGTTCTGACTCCGCCTGATGAATCCAAGCCGTACGAGGTCTTTTGTGATGCCTCTCTTCAAGGTCTTGGCGCAGTTTTGATGCAAGAGAAGAAAGTTGTTGCTTATACCTCTCGCCAGTTAAAGCCTAATGAGAAGAACTACCCCACTCATGATCTCGAGCTGGCGGCAGTTGTGCATGCTCTTTTGACTTGGAGACATCTCTTATTGGGAAGAAAAGTGGACATTTTCACTGATCACAAGAGTCTCAAGTACATCTTCACTCAGCCTAATCTCAACCTCAGGCAAACTCGATGGGTCAAAATGATTCAAGAGTATAATCCGAGTACCGAGTATACTCCAGGCAAGGCCAATGTGATTGCTGACGCATTGAGCAGAAAAGCTTATTGCAACAGTCTGATTCTTAAGCCTTATCAACCCGGGCTTTGTGAAGCTTTCCGCAAACTTAATCTGCAAATTGCTACTCAAGGTTTCCTCGCCAACCTTCAAGTCTCTCCTACCTTGGAAGACCAGATTCGCCAAGCCCAGCTTCTTGATGCTATGGTGAAAAAGGTGAAGATTTGGATTGCCAAGAGTCAACCCAAGTACAAGTGCTACCGCCTTGATGACAAAGATACTCTCTTCTTCGAGGATCGTATTGTTGTACCCAAAGGTGACCTCCGTAAAGTGATCATGAACGAGGCTCACAATTCTCTCCTCTCCATCCACCCTGGGAGCACGAAGATGTATCAGGACTTTAAGCAGGCTTATTGGTGGACTCGAATGAAGCGCGAGATTGCTCAATTCGTGAATGAATGTGATGTCTGCAGAAGAGTGAAGGCAGAACACCAAAGGCCAGCTGGTCTCCTCCAACCTCTTGCCATTCCAGAATGGAAGTTTGACCACATTGAGATGGACTTCGTGACTGGGTTTCCAAAGTCCAAGCGTGGCAATGATGCTATATTCGTCGTCATCGACAAACTCACCAAAGTGGCTCACTTTCTGCCTATCAAAGAGTCAATCACTGCAGCTCAATTGGCGGAACTCTATACCTCTCGGATTGTCTCTCTGCACGGTATTCCACAAGTGATCTCTTCAGACCGTGGCAGCATCTTTACATCCAAGTTTTGGGATTCTTTTCAGAAGGCCATGGGCACCAACATCCGCTTCAGCACAGCTTTCCATCCTCAAACTAGCGGTCAAGTCGAGTGTGTCAACCAGATTCTTGAAGATATGCTCAGGGCTTGTATGATCTCCTTCGGCATGAAGTGGGAGGATTGTCTTCCTTATGCTGAATTCTCCTACAACAACAGTTTTCAAGCAAGTTCGGGCAAGGCCCCATTTGAAATTCTGTATGGCAGGAAGTGCCGTACCCCTCTCAACTGGTCTGAAACCGGTGAACATCAACTTTTGGGTAATGACTTAATCACAGAGGTAGAGGAAATGTGCAAAGTCATTCGAGATAACCTCAAAGCAACCCAATCCCGCCAGAAGAGCTACTATGGTAGTAAGTACCGTGATTTGGTTTTCGAGATCGGAGATCATGTTTACCTCCGCGTCTCTCCTATGAAAGGTACTCGAGCTTCGGTATCAAAGGGAAGCTTGCCCCTAGATACATGGGACCTTTCAAGATTGTCAGCAAGAGAGGCGACCTCGCCTATCAACTCGAGCTTCCTGCAAACTTTGCTAATGTTCATGACGTGTTCCATGTCTCTCAGCTCCGAAAGTGCTTCAAGACTCCTGACCACACCATCAACTTCGAGGACATTGAGCTCCAAGAAGATCTCTCTTATCGTGAGCACCCAGTTGCTATTCTTGAAGAGACTGAACGCAAGACTCGCAACAAGTCAATCAAATTTCTCAAAGTCAAGTGGTCACATCATTCCGACCGTGAAGCTACCTGGGAACGCGAGGATCACCTCCGTTCTGAATACCCGGCGTTCTTTCAGTCCTAGATCTCGGGACGAGATCCTTTCGTAGTGGTGGAGTGTTGTAACACCCCGGATGTAACTTTCCCAATTTGTACTCCAACTCTTTCTGTTTCCGGCGTTAAGTTATTTTATTTTCTTGGGTTCGGGTTTTGTCTCCGTGTGTTGTTCTCGTTGTCATGCATCTCATATCATGTCATCATGTGCATTGCATTTGCATACGTGTTCATCTCATGCATTCGAGCATTTTCCCCGTTGTCCGTTTTGCATTCCGGTGCTTCGTTCTCCTCCGGTTGTCATTTCTATCTTTCTTTCGTGTGTGAGGATTAAACATTTCCGGATTGGACCAGACTTGCCAAGCGGCCTTGGTTTACTACCGGTAGACTGCCTGTCAAGTTCCGTATCATTTGGACTTCGTTTGATACTACAACGGTTAACCGAGGGACCGAAAAGGCCTCATGTGTGTTGCATCCCAACACCCCTCCAATTTGGCCCAAAACCCACCTAAGCCTTCTCCATCATCTAGATCGTTCGATCACGATCGTGTGGCCGAAAACCGCACCTCATTTGGACTCTCCTAGCTCCCTCTACCTATAAAACTAGTCCCTCCTCCAAAATTCCGGGTCCTCTCCACCCCTAACCCTAAAAAAAATCTACTGCGCCGCGCCGGACACGTCCGTGCCGGCCGGACAAGCCGCCGCCGCCGCCCGCGGCAAACCAGGGCACGCCACGTGGCGGCTCCTGC